>NW_027150978.1:0-96145 GCF_018691715.1 Phytophthora cinnamomi | reverse complement strand
CGTTCCGAGCGTTCCGGTTGCTGTGTCGGCATGGCGTCGCCTCACGACCACCCGGGTCGCCCACGAACCCACCATTGAGCGCGCAGAAGCCAAAACGAGCGCGAACAGGATCCGTCAAAACGGCCAAACAAAGAGCAGGGCCTTGCCGAGATCGAATCCGGGACCTCTCGCACCCTAAGCGAGAATCATACCACTAGACCACAAGGCACGCGCACACAAAAACACCAACTTGCGCCGCCAGCAGCGCACACCACGGACCTCCCCACGCATCTCTAGCCTCTCCCGACACTCACCCGCGCAATCTCCACCCGTGCCGACCTCCGCTTGCGTTTCGAGCCCTACGGCGGCCGCAACGAGGCCCACCAATTTCGACACCTTGTCGGTCGTTCCGAGCGTTCCGGCGCTGTGTCGGCATGGCGGTCGTCACGACCCACCCGGCGCCCACGAACCCATCATTGAGCGCGCAGAAGCCAAAACGAGGCGAAACAGGATCCGTCAAAACGGCCAAACAAAGAAGGGCCGGAGATCGAATCCGGGACCCTCTCGCACCCTAAGCGAGAATCATACCACTAGACCACAAGGCCACGCGCACACAAAACACACCCACATGTCGCGCGCCAGCACGCACACCACGGACCTCCCCACGCATCTCTAGCCTCTCCCGACACTCACCCGCGCAATCTCCACCCGTGACCTCCGCTTGCGTTTCAGCCCTACGGCGGCCGCAACGAGGCCCACCACTTCGACACCTTGTCGGTCGTTCCGAGGTTCCGGTCGCTGTGTCGGCATGGCGGTCGCCTCACGACCACCGGGTCGCCACAACCCACCATTGAGGCGCGCAGAAGCCAAAACGAGCGCGAACAGGATCCGTCAAAACGGCCAAACAAAGAGAGGGCCTTGCGAGATCGAATCCGGGACCTCTCGCACCCTAAGCGAGAATCATACCACTAGACCACAAGGCCACGCGCACACAAAACACACCACATGTCGCGCCGCCAGCACGCACCACGGACCTCCCCACGCATCTCTAGCCTCTCCCGACACTCACCCGCGCATCTCCACCCGTGCCGACCCTCCGCTTGCGTTTCGACCTACGGCGGCCGCAACGAGGCTCCACCAATTTCGACACCTTGTCGGTCGTTCCGAGCGTTCCGGCCGCTGTGTCGGCATGGCGGTCGCCTCACGACCCACCGGGTCGCCCACGAACCCACCATTGAGCGCGCAGAAGCCAAAACGAAGCGCGAAAGGATCCGTCAAAACGGCCAAACAAGCAAGGGCCTTGCCGGAGATCGAATCCGGGACCTCTCGACCTAAGCGAGAATCATACCACTAGACCACAAGGCCACGCGCACACAAACACACCCACATGTCGCGCCGCCAGCACGCACACCACGGACCTCCCCACGCATCTCTAGCCTCTCCCGACACTCACCCGCGCAATCTCCACCGTGCCGACCTCCGTTGCGTTTCCGAGCCCTACGGCGGCCGCACGAGGCCCACCAATTTCGACACCTTGTCGGTCGTTCCGAGCGTTCGGCCGCTGTCGGCATGGCGGTCGCCTCACGACCCACCCGGGTCGCCCACGAACCACATTGAGGCGCGCAGAAGCCAAAACGAGCGCGAACAGGATCCAAAACGGCCAAACAAAGAGCAGGGCCTTGCCGGAGATCGAATCCGGGACCTCGCACCCTAAGCGAGAATCATACCACTAGACCACAAGGCCACGCGCACACAAAAACACACCCACATGTCGCGCCGCCAGACGCACACCACGGACCTCCCACGCATCTCTAGCCTCCTGACACTCACCCGCGCAATCTCCACCCGTGCCGACCCTCCGCTTGCGTTTCCGAGCCTACGGCGGCCGCAACGAGGCCACCATTTCGACACCTTGTCGGTCGTTCCGAGCGTTCCGGCGCTGTGTCGGCATGGCGGTCGCCTCACGACCCACCCGGTCGCCCACGAACCCACCATTGAGCGCGCAGAAGCCAAAACGAGCGCGAAAGGATCCGGCTAAAACGGCCAAACAAAGAGCAGGGCCTTGCCGGAGATCGAATCCGGGACCTCTCGCACCCTAAGCGAGAATCATACCACTAGACCACAAGGCCACGCGCACACAAAACACACCCACATGTCGCGCCGCCAGCACGCACACCACGGACCTCCCCACGCATCTCTAGCCTCCCGACACTCCCGCGCATCTCCACCCGTGCGACCCTCCGTTGCGTTTCCGACCCTACGGGCCGACGAGGCCCACCAATTTCGACACCTTGTCGGTCGTTCCGAGCGTTCCGGCTGCGTCGGCATGGCGGTCGCCTCACGACCACCCGGGTCGCCCACGAACCCACCATTGAGCGCGCAGAAGCCAAAACGAGCGCGAACAGGATCCGTCAAAACGGCCAAACAAAGAGCAGGGCCTTGCGGAGATCGAATCCGGGACCTTCGCACCCTAAGCGAGAATCATACCACTAGACCACAAGGCCCGCGCACACAAAACACACCCACATGTCGCGCCGCCAGCACGCACCACGGACCTCCCACGCATCTCTAGCTCTCCGACACTCACGCGCCATCTCCACCGTGCCGACCTCCGCTTAGCCCCTACCAGCGAGCCGCACCCACCAACGCCGCCGCTGCTGGCACACCATCCAACCTGCCTTCCGCACCCACCCACCGAGCCAAAACATAGTTTGCTCATGTGCGCTCGTGCGGACTGTAGCTCAAACAAAGCGTCCCACAATTCCGTGAATTTTCACCAGGGAACATCTAGCCGAGCGACCGATACAAATTAGCCGTCGATGGACTTCGTTATACCTCTGCCGAGGACTCGGCGAGGAACACCACACTGTTGCTATCTCAGTGTGCATTCACGAGTTTTGTCATGCAGGTAAAAGCCATGGCCGACACTTCATCCTCTGTGTGGCACAAGCGTTCGAGATGCGTCTACCGAAGGTTCGGTGCGCCGTCGTTGATACGTCACGACCGTGACCCTCGTTTCATGGTGAGGTCTTCAAGCATTCACCGAGATGATGCAATCGAGGTCTCGGGCTACACTAAGCTATCGTCCACAAGCAAATGGCCAGCAGGAACGCTCGGTTAAGACCGTAATGCAGTCTGTGCGAGTGTATGCGGAGGACCCGCTCAACAAGATTGGAATGAGATTGTGGAAAAGCTCATCTTCGCTATCAACAATTCGCATGATGCTACAACGAAGGACACCCCATTCTATCTCGTGCATGGTTGGGACGCTCGGTCGAGCCTTCGAGCGATGTCGTCATCTCTTAAGTGAGGCTCGGCAGGCGGTCCAACGCCTAGCGTGGCGACGTGAAGTCAACCGACAACGAGAGATCGCCCTGGCTATGGCTAAAAAAGTATCAGGCGACCGAGAGAGCTTGGCGGGCCGAAGCATAACGCCACGCTGAGTGGACTGGAAAGGGCAGCCATGCCTGTGTCAGTACAGGACGACGTTTCCGACGGTGAACGAGGAGTCGGCAGAACTGATGGAACCGACGAAGAGTCGGTGGCGACTCTCTGTTCAAACCTGGAGATCGAGTGTGGTTATACATGGAACGCGTGAAACCTGGGCTGACAAAGAAACTTGCATCGCTGGCATGGACCGTTCCGTGTCAGAAAAGGTCGGCAGTATGCATATGAGTTGGAGCTGCCTGATCGAAGTGGATACCGGTTCTACCCGGTAGTTTTGTCGCGATTAAAAGCTGTGAGCGAATTCGGCGATCGACCGAGAACTCGGCTGACCCAGAAGTCGTCGGTGATCATCGATTGACTCGACGAGGAAAGCCGTTGCCCGAGGACAGCGGGTAATCAGTCGCCGGCGAAAGCGTTTGAGGAGCAGCATCTAGACGACGAGTTCCACCTCGAACAGCAATCGATGCTCGGTCGAGAGAGTTTTCTGGTGAGGTGGGCCGGTTTGTGATCTGTTCCGTGGAGTTCGTCGTCAATTCTGCGTAACGATATTCGCGAACGCTATCGACGCAGCCGTAAATGGCCTGTTGCCGACGAGGACCAGCTGCAACCTGTCGCGAATGAACCGTTATGAAGATGCGAACCACCCGAAGCAGACGAAAACGACTACCGCACCAAAATGATTGTATATTTACGTATTTGAACGATCTAACAGCGGGAGATTACGATTGGAGAGATGTGAGATACGCAAAGATGATGAAAAGACGAAGCAAAAGCCTGAGAGCTAGCTACCTCGATCGAACACGATCACTCGAGCGACCCTGGTTAAAGCCGCAAACATGAAAGCGGAAATAAGAGAATCGAGTGGTTCACGAAAGATAGCTCGAGTTTAGACGCCTTCCGCAGTCGATCTCCGACCTCCAGCTTCCGGAAGGCGCGCATCGTCGCGTACCGTCGCACCGAGTGATCGGCCGAGAACTGCGAAAGCTCCGAGTTTAGAGCGGCAGTTCGAGGCATGCGCGACCGTCGTGAACGTCCAGCCCCAACCGAGCCTGCCGATCGCCTGTCGACTCTCCGCCATGGGGAACGCGCAGACATTCTTCAGCCTTGGGGCCGGTCGAGTCATCAGCCAGCAGGGGCCCTGGTTCCGTTAGCGGAAGCGGGTGAACTCAGTAATTACGGCGCGGCATCAGCAGTTCACAGTTTAGGATCGACAGCGACAGCCGACGCAACCAGTCAGGGAATCCCACGGGGAACGAAGACCGGGACGTCGCCGTCGCAGGGATGAAGATGGCGTCAAGTATGCGCCGCACTCACCAAACTCCGCCAGGGCCGGTGACCATCCAGCCCGTCACTGGCGCCAGTCCGCAGTCACGAGTCCACAGCAAATTATCCACGGGAGGGGAACCGAGGGCCGAACATGACTTTCGGGTGCAGTGTGTGCGCGAATTCAGTATCGACCGAAACAATAAGACGTGGGGATCCGAGGCGGAGACGATCGGCACGCCCATTCCGGTTGAATGGTTTGCCCAGCCGCTCGACGTAAGCGGGAGCAACCCTCACCGATGCCGGCAAGTTGCTGGAGCCATCGTCGACAGCAGCCGGGGAAAAACGCGAACGCCTGTACAAGGCGAAACGTCGTTCTTCCCGGGTAAGCCGACTGCTCGTCATTGAATCGGCAACACCGCCAACGAAGATCATCGTATCGAGATGTGCCGTCCGGCATGAATTCGGCGGCGCCGAACAAACAGAGGGGAGGCTCACCAAGAATTGCTGGTAGGATGGACGGTCGAAGCTTTAATTGCAAGTTAATGGCCGAGTCTCCATCGCGATTACCGTCAGCAGCGTCGAGCACCTCGAACTTCGTTTCGCCAGCAGGCTCGAGCGGCGCGAAGCTCGAGAACTAACCGGGCCGTCCGGCGAGGTTTCGGTGGAGCGACAGGTGTTTTCTGGACGAAGCCGCGTCGGCCCGAGCCGGCCCGAAACGTACCGCAGAAGCGTAGTTTGCCGGCTTGCCATCACCACGCCGGAGACTCGGCGGCAGCGATACGCGCCGTCGATGGAAGCGAGAAAGCAGCAGCTCTTCGTCCGCCCGGCTTCTGCCGGAAACTTTATCAGACTTCAGCTGACGGCTTCAGCCCCAGCATCACGCCCGCAAGGTCCGCAAATGACGTCGATGTTCATCGAACGTCATCGGTATTTTCCGTGCCAGACCGATGATTTCTCGACCGAGCGAAAAGTCGGTCGCAGAGCAGACGAAATGGGACGGCCGTCTTTATTCAGGTGTTTGATTACCACGACCTGAAGGAACGGCGCCGAGTCGCGGCACAAAGCCTGACCGTCGTGAGCTTCGGTGTCGAGTCGAAGTCGAACCTCTGCAAAATCCTCAGGTAGCCAGTTGGCGAAAGCTGGGCAGTGAGCTTTGTCGAGAATGGATGACGCGGCGATGGAGGCGCGGACCGACGTCGGTCGATCGCCATTGAAGCGGGCGACGAGCATCAGAATCACTGCCGTCAGCCCGTCGGTTCGCCGAAGGCCAGTCTCGCTCACTTCGAGACGACTCCGGCGGGGCACTATCGTGCGTCTGGCCGAATAACAGATCTGGCCGAGAATTGGTTGCCGTTGCCGGCCAGTTCTCGTGATGGTCGATTGCTGTCAGCGGCGAGAGGCACGCCCTGAACCAGGATGATGCCGCAAATCGGCGGATTGGTGTGGATTAGCGAAAGCCGCCGACATCTGGCCGAGCTGACGCTGGCTGGCGGGCAACAATGGCCTCGTTCCGACAGCCGACCGAGAGTCAGGCGAGATGCAGCGAGCCGTCCAGATGGTCCGGACAGTTTGGGAGCGTAAGCGACGCTGAATGCCGTCGACGCCGAGGAGACGGGTGAGACGCCGGAAGTTCACCGCCCAGACGGGTCGGGAAAGCTCAGCCGAGCCTTCCGAGCAACGAACACGGCGAAGCGACGAAAGGGAGGTCGAGGTCGCACAAAATGGCCGCGAGGCCTGCTGGGTGGAGAACGTTAAACCTTCCACGCCCGTGCAACGAAATAGCTCGACTTCCCTTCCGGTTTTCGATGATCGCCGAAGCTTCCCGATCGAGCTCATTGAGCACCGAACCTCGTTGTCAGACATCTTCAGCACTTCCGCCGGAAGTATCAGCCGCGATGTCCATCCAGAGAAGGAATCCGTTCCAGTGACCAGATGAAGGAGTTTGCGCCCGATTGGTTGTCAGAGTTAACCCGACCAGTAGCGCTCATCATCCGGCGTAGCAACGCATCGCACGCGAAAGCGATCTGTAGTAACGAACCGCCCGAAGGTAAGTCGAAACCAGTCGGAAGATGACCATATCCGGAGTTAATCGAACGGATCAATGCCCGTTTACTGTCGAGATCAGAACGAGATGACGACGCAACCGTCGATGGTATCGGAAGGTCTGGTGAAACCGGTGATCCCGCAGCCCGGACCACGCAACCCGACAGCGTTCAGAACATCACGACGGTTCCGAGGCTTATAGCGCCTCCGAGATCCGTTCCTTCGAGGTGGTAGTATCGAGTCGGTTGAGTCGCCAGGCCGTCCAACGAATTCCGCGACAGGAGTTTAACCGTTGACGCGGTCGAACCGCCAGAGTTGCTGGTCATCTTCGTCAAAGCGAATCGACAGCGGAGTTGGCGGAAACGAGTCGAGCTACCGTTGGATACCTTCGGAAATTCGCGCCGAAAGTTCAACCGCGAAGCCGCGAATCAGAGAAAGGGCATTTGTCACCGTGGTAGCGCGCATAGATTGCTACGGTGAAACCGTTTGCTTCGGTTATAGTTATCGATGCGCCGAGAATGACGAAGATCGCCGCCTCGAGGCTGGGGTAGGCGGATACGGCAGCAACGACGTCATCATCATAGTTCGGGCGTCGAGGTAAAGGCCAGAGATTGTTTGACGCGAGCGGGAGTTGTCGACCAGTTCAACGCTATCGAAGTTTTGAGAGAGATCGAGAAGGTCATTACTGACATTTACACGCGCCAGAGCGACAGAAAGTTAGTTAGAGACCGTGAGGCACGGGGTCCTGAATTCGCTCTCCAGGTAGTCATAGTGGATGTTCCTTGTCTTCCTTATTAGAATCCGGACTAAGACGATGGCTCGTCCGGTTAGGATCGTGACCGAAAGCTCGGTCAACACCAGATATTTGTATAGACATTGTTGCACGATCACCTCTAACCGATTAACAGAGCAGAATCAACTTCGTTCACGGTAAAGAAGTTAGCTAGTAGGTCTTGAGCTGAAGCCGACGGGTATGTCGCCGGTGAAAGCAGGTAACGACCGAGAGTTCGCCCGGTATCAGCAGATATGAGTGTTGGGAGGTAGAGTCCTCACAGCGTTTGTACGTTGTCCTGCGTAGTATAACTTCAGTGTATTTGGCTGAGGTTTCACCTCGGCGCCCTGATAGGCCATGTGTTCTGGACCGGCGGTGCCCTTCCTTTCTGAGGGACCACAGTGGGTTTAGCGCGAAAGCGTTTATATTTACGCACCCCAGCCGTTGCTCGTGGCTGGCGGTGCCTGTGTGTGGGCTCTACCTACCTGACCGATACTTCAACACAAGGCATATTTCCAGCCCGGTGTAAGGGATCGGACCTGGTCTTCAGGTTTAATCCCAACAATCTTCGCCGACCTTTCGAGGGAAGCGTGTGTTGTTGGTAGGACTCGTCCCATTTGTCGAGGCTGAGGGACGAGGACTCGTAAAATCGTGAATTCCTACACGAAATCGTACTCCCTTCTTGCTCACGTAACAGCCGAGCACCGGAATCTCCGGTGTCCAAAATACACACTCCTTGACGTTGGCGTACAGTTGGTTCTCTCTCATCACTTGAAAGACGTGCCTCAAGTGCCGGATATGGACTTCGAGGGCGCTGAGACCTTCCTCAGCGCTACTTTGGACGAAGATATCGTCGAAGTAACTCGGTGCGAAGTCGCGGAGTGGGCGAAGCACATGGGAAACCATGCGATTGAACGTGGCGGGTGCGTTCTTCAGACCTTGGGGCATGACGAGCCACTCCCAGAGCATTCCGCTGGGAGTACTGACGGCCGTGAGAGGGATGTCACTCTCGCGCATCAGTATCTGATAAAAGCCATCGGTCAGGTCGATGGCACTGAAGATGACACTGCCCGACATGGAATCCAGTACCATGTCCTTGTGGGGGATCGGGGTTTGTGCCGGGATGGTGGCGTCGTTGAGCTTGTTGAAAGCGTGGACGATGCGCCAACCACCCGTGGACTTCTTCACACAGAAGTCGGACTCGAATGTGGGGAGGTACTCTCGCGGACGTGACCGGCTTGCCGGCGACCTTCGAAGAAGTCGTCGATGGCCTTGACTTGATCGCGCGGCAGTGCCCACTGCCGTGTCACGAAATACTTCGCGCCGGGTGCGAGGTCTATCTCGTGGCGAATGTCGTGTAGGAATTCACGATTTTACGAGTCCTCGTCCCTCAGCCTCGACAAATGGGACGAGTCCTACCAACAACACACGCTTCCCTCGAAAGGTCGGCGAAGATTGTTGGGATTAAACCTGAAGACCAGGTCCGATCCCTTACACCGGGCTGGAAATATGCCTTGTGTTGAAGTATCGGTCAGGTAGGTAGAGCCCACACACAGGCACCGCCAGCCACGAGCAACGGCTGGGGTGCGTAAATATAAACGCTTTCGCGCTAAACCCACTGTGGTCCCTCAGAAAGGAAGGGTACCGGGCCGGTCAAGGCCTTTAACAGGGGCGCCGAGGTGAAACCTCGGCCAAAGAGTCAAATACACTGGGGGGCCATGCCACGCACCCAGGACAACGTACAAACGTACAGGGAGGACTCTCTACCTCCCAACACTCGGCCACTATCCACTCTTGGCCTTACCAGGGCGAACTCTCGGTCAGTGTACCTTAAGCTCACCGGCAGACATACCCCGCGTCGGCCGAGCGTATCCAGACCCTACAGCTAAGCTAGCTAGACTTACCGTAGACGAACTTGATTGGGGGGAATATTCTGCTCTGATTTAATAGTTAGAGGCGGTGAGGCCTCGACTATAACTAATCCCTAATGTCTATACAAATATCTAGTGTTGACCGAGCTTTCGGTCTGATCCTACAACCGGACGAGCCATCGTCTTAAGTCCGGATTCCTAATAGGAGGCAAAAAGGGTATCCACTATGACTACCTGGAGGGCTCGGCGGGAATTTATTAGGACCCGCCGTGCCTCACAGTCACTAACTAGCTTTCTGTCACTCTGGCGCGGTAAATGTGAGTAGCCAATAGGAAACCTCGGTCTTCTCCTCTCAAAGCCTCGATGCCGTTAGACGTCGGTCCGGTGGCTCCACTCCGCAGTCAAAACCCAATCTCACAACGGCCCCCACCTCGACGCGAACCTGCCAGGTGGTGAGCGTCGTGGTGCACGTCATTGCTGCCAGCATGTCTGCTCCCCCGAGCCCTCGGCAAGGGCGGCGGGTCTTCACGTCGGAAGCTCTCGGCCGCGCTCTCAGGGTAAGCTATGTAGTGTCTTCGAAGCTTCGCTGGTTTCCTCATGCTAATCCTCCATGTCTTCTTTGCATACCACAGTATGACCCAAATGCATTCATCGTGCCCTTCCCTCCTGAGTTCACGGCTAGGTTGGTTGAGGCCTCGGCGGGGCCAACTTCCGCCTCTGACTCGCACAGCGGGGCACCCCGAGGTTTCCCGTCATTTCCTGTGCGCGACCTTCCGTCGAGAGGTGCCGCTGCGTCCAACCCCAGTGCCTCGGCTCGTTCGCCACCAACTCCCGCCTCTGATTCGCACAGCGGGGTGGTAACGAGCTCTGAGGCCGCGGGTTCGGGTCGCGTCAACGGTTCGCCTCCCTGCTCTCCGCGGAGCCCTCGGTTGGACGAGCCTGGCGGCACCTCATCCAACCCGACTCAGTACTGCCGGCTCGAGGAGGGTGAGGTCTCGGAGGCGCCTTCTCGGCGCCCTCCGAACCCTCGTCGTGATGTTCTTGAAGACGCTGTCCGGGACGCCGCCGAGGATATGGTCCGAGAGCTGCAGGATCACACCGAACAGCGTTTCGCAGACCTCGGTCACCCCATGGTCGGCTTGGTGCGTCATCCTCCGCTCCGTCTCGACTCTGATCTCGACCAGCGCCTGGAGGACGCCCAAACCCTCGGCGCGGTGATCCGTGCATTGGCTCCAGATGCGCCGTCGCCTGCCCCCGGCTGGGACGCAGAGATGGCTTACCTTCGGGCGGAGGTTCGTTACTACCAAGATCAGCTCACGTACAGTGATGCGTTGCTACGCCGAGAAGTTGATGAGCGCCGCAAGTTCGAGGTGCTCTGCAACCAAGCCTCGTTCGAGCGCAACCAGCTCGCTGAAAAGTTTCGAGTCACTCGGGAGGAGCGAGACTTCCTTTCTCGCAAGATGGACATCGCGGTGAATGCACTCCGGCAGAGTGCTGAGATGTCTGACAACTTGAAGGTTCGGTGCTCCAAGTATGAGAGCTCGATCAGGGAGCTTCGGGCGGTCATCAAGAAAGACCGAGAGGGGTTCAAGTCGGGGCTAATTTCGTACACGAAGGCGGTGGAGAGGTTTAACACATTCCTCCACCAGCAAGACGCTCAACGAGCCAGTTTGTGCGGCCTCGACCTCCCCAATGACTCGTCACTTTCGCCCGTGGTTTCCTCGTTGCTCGGAGAGCTCGACGAGCTGGGCTTCCGATTGTCTGAGGCCGCGGTGGGCTCCAAGCGTCCTCACCCGATCTCCTCGGCGTCGACGGCCAGTTCAAGCGTCGCCCGCTCCCAAAATGTATCCGGACCATCACAGACGGCTCGCATCAGCATTCCGCCTGACTCCTCGGTCGAGCTGTCGGAAGACGAGGCCATTGTTGCCCCGCCAGCCAAGCGTCAGAAACGCTCAGCCAAGGTCTCGGCGAAGCCGTCGTCCCACACCAAGCTCCCGCCGACGCTTGCGGCATCGAAGTCCCAAGTTCAAGCCAGGCGTGCCTCTCGCCTTGGCAAGCCGTCGGTGGATCTGAGGGCCAAAGCAGCAGCGAAAGCAGCCAGGTCTCGGCCAGATTCTGGTACTATTCCGCAACCCACGGCCCAGGACTCGTCGTCGCTACCGCACGGGTCGTCTCCTCCAAGTGGAGGCGGGACTGGCAGCACGAAGACTCGGCAGACCGACAGGCCTCCAACGGCGAGTAGTGGTTCTCGGTCTCAGTCGCCGCTGAAAGTCTTGGAGGTCGACGCCGACAGTCGGTCCACGCGCCTCCATCGCCGCATCCGTCCGATTCTTCGACAAACTCACTGCCCAGCTCGCCAACTAGGCCTGAGGACGCAGAGGTTCCGACTTCGACTCCGGCCCCACCGGAGTCTCCGCACGACGAGTCGGAAGCTGGCCGAGATCTCGAAGAGAAGGCGCCGGCCCCTGTCGACCGGGATTCTCCATTCAAGGAGTCGGTGGTGATCAAACCTCGTCGGGACGGCCGTCCGGTTCGTCCTGCTTCTACCGTGGCCTCACTCCAGTCGAAATCATCGGTCTAGCAGGAAAATGCTTCCGATGACTTCGTCTTGGGCCTCGATGGAACATCGGAGGCGGAGTCCGTGGTTACGGACCTTACTGGACGTGATGCTGGAGATGGGTTTCGGTTTGGGAAGCCGTCCGAAAATTTCTGGAGGGAGAGTCTGTCAAAGAGGTTTCCCCAGCAGCAGAAGCCGGGCAAGACGAAGAAGCCTGCTGCTCCTCCCTCAAAAGCTCCTTCCAAGAAACGTCGGCAGCGCACGACATCGCTGCCACCGAGTCTCCGGCGTGAACGTGGCGAGCCTACGAAAAGCCGGCAAACTACTTCTAAGGATGCCACGACTGGGCCAGCTCGGAGGACCGACACCTTGGCTTCGTCCAAGAAAACCTCTGGTCGCTCCACGAAAACCTCGCCGGACGACGAGTTGGATCTTCTCGAGCCTCCTTTCACGGCCCCGGGTGCTCGGGCCTGCTGGCAGAGAATATTGGAAGTTCGGGTGCCTCGGCCTGCTGACAGTGAAGTCGCGGTGGAGTACTCGGCCGAGGGCATTGCTGCCTTCGCGGATTGGGAAAGCTCGGCCCATCCGTACCAGCAATTCTTGGTGAGCCTCCCTGCCGATCCTTGTTTGTTCAGCGCCGCCGAATTCATGCCGGACGAGCGCATCTCGATACGGGCAGATGGTCTCCCGTTGGCGGTCAAGTTCTGGCGACAGTTCAACGGCCGAGCAGTCGGCCCCACCGAGAAGAACGACTTGGGTTTCGCCTTGTACGAGCGTTCGCATTGGATTTCCCCGGCTGCTGTCGAGCGATGGCTCCAGCAACTTGCCGAAGAGCTCGGTGAGGGTTCTCCCGCTTACGTCGAGGCGCTCGAAGCTTGGGCAAATTACCATTCCAACCGGAATGGGCGTGCCGATCGTCTCCGCCTCCGGATCCCCTACCGTCTGTGGCCTCGGTGTTACCCAGATTCGCACGGGCGCATCCACTGCACCCCGAAAGTCATGTTCGAGCCCTCGGTTCCCATTTACTCCGTGGATAATTTGCTGTGGACTCCTATGACTGCGGACTGGCGCACCGAGGTGACGGAGCTGGATGGTCACGAGCCCTGGCGGAACTGTTGGGTGGATGTGCCTGCGGCGCATACTTACAACACCATCTTCGCTCCCTGCAACCCAGCGGTCCCGGTCTTCGTTCCCCGTGGGATGACCCTACAACAAGTTGCGTCGGCTGTCACTGTCGATCCCTCGCTGGACCCCAAGCTGGTCACCGCGCCGTGGGTTCGCAAGTTCACCCGCTTCCACGCTTCGCCGGTTACTAGGGCCCCTGCTGAAACTGATGACTCGGCAGCCGAGGGCTTGGAGGCTGAGGAGGGGAAGTCTGCGCGTTCCCATGGCGGAGAGTCGACAGAGCGGTCGGCCCAAGGCTCGGTTGAAGAGGCTGCGGACACTCACGACGGTCGCGTGGATGAGCCTCAAGCTGCCACTCCTCGCTCGGGAGCTCACGCAGTTCCTCCGGCCGATCACTCGAGCGACGAAGACTTCGACGACGTGCGCGCGGCCGGTGGCTCTGCTCCGGAAGCTGGAGGGTCGGAGGCTCAACCCAGAACCGGGGAGCCCCAAGAGGCGCGTCTCACAGTACTCGCTCGGGTCGCCTCCAACTCGGACTCGTGAACCCTCGGTCTCTTGTTTCCGCTTTCATGTTTGCAGCTGTAGTTAGCTCAGGGTCACTCAGTGATTGTAGTGTCAGGGTAGCTAGCTCTCAGGCTTTTGCTAATCGTCTTTTCATCATCTTTGCGTATCTCCTCATCTCTCTCCAATCGTAATCTCCACTCGTAAGATCGTTCCAAATTACATGCAAATATACAATCATTTTGGTGCAGTAGTCGTTTTCGTCTGCTTGGGTGGGCTGCATCGCCCCACCGGCAGTTCATCATTCGCGACAGGTTGCAGCTAGTCCTCGTCAGCAACTTGGACCATTTGCAACCGTCGGTCGCGGCGTTTCTCGCGCAAGTAGTCGTACAGCAGGCCGCCGCAAGACAAATTGGCGACGGGCTCCCACGAGGGCTCGTCGTAACCGGCCCACCTCACCAGAAACTCTCTGACCGAGCGCTCGGTGCTGTTCGAGAGTGGAACTCGATCGTCTAAGATCGCCTCCACCTCGTACTCGCCAGCGAGCTGGTCTGGCTCCCAGCTGTCCTCGGGCAGCAGCTCCTCGTCAAAGTCAAGTCTCGATCCCTCGGTGACTTCTGGGGTCAGCCGAGTTCTCGGTCGATCGCCGAATTCGCTCACAGCTTTTAATCGCGACACGTGTACCACCGGGTAGAACCGGTATCCACTTCGATCAGGCAGCTCCAACTCATATGCATACTCGCCGACCTTTTTCTTGACACGGAACGGTCCATGCCAGCGATGTGCAAGTTTCTTTGTCAGCCCAGGTTTCACGCGTTCCATGTATAACCACACTCGATCTCCAGGTTTGAACAGAGAGTTCGCCACCGACTCTTCGTCGGTTCCATCAGTTCTGCCGACTCCTCGTTCACCGTCGGAAACGTCGTCCTGTACTGACACAGGCATGGCTGCCCTTTCCAGTCCACTCAGCGTGGCGTTATGCTTCTCGGCCCGCCAAGCCTTCTTGGTCGCCTGATACTCTTTAGCCATAGCCAGGGCGATCTCTCGTTGTCGGTTGACTTCACGTCGCCACGCTAGGGCGTTGGACTGCCTGCCGAGCCCTCACTTAAGAGACGACGACATCGCTCGAAGGCTCGACCGAGCGTCCCAACCATGCACGAGATAGAATGGGGTGTCCTTCGTTGTAGCATCATGCGAATTGTTGATAGCGAAGATGAGCTTTTCCACAATCTCATTCCAATCTTGCTGGAGCGGGTCCTCCGCATACACTCGCACAGACTGCATTACGGTCTTAACCGAGCGTTCCTGCTGGCCATTTGCTTGTGGACGATAGCTTAGTGTAGCCCGAGACCTCGATTGCATCATCTCGGTGAATGCTTGGAAGACCTCACTCATGAAACGAGGGTCACGGTCGTGACGTATCAACGACGGCGCACCGAACCTTCGGTAGACGCATTCCTCGAACGCTTGTGCCACACAGAGGGATGAAGTGTCGGCCATGGCTTTACCCATGACAAAACTCGTGAATGCACACTGAGATAGCAACAGTGCGGTGTTCCCTCGCCGAGTCCTCGGCAGAGGTATAACGAAGTCCATCGATACAATTTGCATCGGTCGCTCGGCTAGGATGTTCCCTGGTGAGTACCCACGGAATTGTGGGACGCTTTTACTTGAGCTACAGTCCGGGCACGAGCGCACATGCCGCTCCACATCAGCGAACAGGCCGATCCAGTAATAGTCCGCCTTAACTCGGTGGTAGGTGCGGACGATACCTTGATGTCCGCCCTCCAGTGAGTCATGGCAGCTCTGTAGGACCTCCTGGACCATCCTTGTCGGCACCACCATCCTAAATATAGTCTCGTCGGTCCGTTCCTTTCCCCACCGACGGTTCACGCCAAGGAAATAAAGCAATCCATCTTCACGCAGTGCAAACTTGTCGGCCATTTTCCAGGCTTCGCGAGCGGCTTTGTAACTCAGCTTTGCCTCTTCTCCTTTCAGCACCGTCTTTAGGTTCGACCAGCGTAATTATTCATCTTGGGCGGCGCTTATGCGTCGGCGGCGCTCTTCCTGCACCACCGTTGGATCAATGTCGTCAGCACTCGGTTCGTGCACCGCTGTTGCATCAAGCCTCGGTTGGGCCTGTTCGTCGTTTAAACCCTCGGTGTTGGCCCCAGTTGGGCCTGACGCGTGTTCTTCGCGGACTGGATCGACCACCGAGACTTCCTTCGCAAAGCGGACGTGTTTTCGCCGCTCTTTTGCTTGGCGTCTGGTCACCGCGGCTACATGTCCTGATTCCCGTACAAAGTCGAAAAAAGTTCGGCTACAGTTTTGGTCGTGCGGTGTCAGTACTTGAACTGAGTTGACAGAACGTGTAGTCTCTTCCGCCGAGTTTTCCGAAGCGTCAGCCGAGCCTTCGTAGATAACTTCTCGGATTCGATTCAACTCCATCAATTCTTGCTTCCTTTCACCACTGTCCACTACCACCGAGGCTTTCTTTTCCAATGTTTCGCTCGCGAGCGAATCAGCGACCGCATTAAATTCACGTATTGCATGCAAGTATTTCACCGAGCGAAGTCTCGCCGTGAGTTCCTTGTGCTTGTTCAGTTGTGCCATTAACGACTCCTTACGACAAGCGATCACCCCTAGGGATTGCTGGATTGCGAGTCTCGAGTCTCCCACGATAACTAAGTCCTCGGCCCCATGTTCTAGGGCCGCCGAGACGCCATTATTCATGCCGGTGTACTCGGCGAGGTTTACCGTCGTGGTCCCGAGAAAAGCACTCGCAGCGATCACTATATTCCATTCCGGGAGTTTCCACAAAATCCAGGCACAACTGCCATAGCCACCGTGTTTTTCGGTTTTGGCTGATCCATCGAACGAGAGTACAAAACCTCGGTGTGCACGGGGTAGTTGCGCATATAGCAACTGGGGGTCCATACGAACAATCGGGGAACCACATGTCGGTGGGGTTACCGGGGCCAGCGAGTCTTCGAGGTCGACGAAACTAGTAATGATCGACTGCAAGAGTTGCGCAAAAGCGCAATCTTTCTCCTTAACTCGCTGCACCACCAGGTACCACGGCGACAGTAATACCGCAAATTGGGTAGCCCGTCCAAACAGAGTCTTCGACTTGTGGACCCAGTCGAGTGTTGAAAATCGCGTGTAGACATGGATGGTCCGACCTGCGAGTTGGGTGTAACACACCTTTAACATTTGGAGCAGGGCCAGGACCTCCTTTTCGGCCGGGTGATAATTCATCTCTGCGTCCTTGAGGACTCGGCCGCAGAATCGTACCGGGTGCATTTTGCCACCGTGTTCTTGCATCAGCGTTGTACTGAGCGCCCACTCATTTGCAAAGAGTGTTACGTGGACTGCTCGGTCACGGTCGAAGTGTCGGAGGATCGGTGCCTCACCGACCTTTCGTTGTAACGCAGCAAAGCTTCGCTTGGCGGCACTGAGGTCATCCCCGTCTGTGAAATCTTCGTCCTTCAGCTGGTATAGTGTCGCTCCATATACTGCAAAGTCTTGGATGAACCGGCTGTAGCAATTTAGCGCACCGAGGAATGCTTGTACGCCCTTTTTCGACCTAGAAAATGAAAGCTCGGCTATTCCTTTGAGCTTTTTGGGTCAGCTCTAATGCCTTCTCGCGTCACCTCATGCGACAAAAAATCAACCTTGGGCTGCACAAAGATGCTCTTAGTGAAGCTCACACTAATACGGCACTCTTCGAAGCGGGCGAGCAGTCGGTCCAAAGTCTCGAGGCAGTCGTCAAACGACTCACCCCCGAAGCAAATATCGTCCACAAATGATCGACGCTCAAACACCGGGACTAGCGAGGACTCGTCGGGTTCTCCAGTTGCGAACATGTCGGCTGCCGGGCTATTAATGAGTTCCGCGACCGAGTCTTCGGCCCGAGTGCTGTCGCAGCTTGCTTCAAACTTCGTGGGTGTTTGGTTTGGGTCAGGTGACGGATCGTCCGACGGTTCAGCCAGGGTCCGTCCGAGGGTTCGACCAAGGTCTCGGTCACTCTCCTCCGCACACCGCATTAACTCTGCGTAGTGTTTCCATCCACCTTTCGGTTGTACAATCCCCCACAGTGCATTATCGAGCATGCGTTGGTAAATCATCGGTGCATTCTTTAGTCCAAAAGGCATCCTGAGCCACTCAAAATGACCGAGGGCACACACGAAGGCCGAGATTTGGCGAGCCCTCGTTGTCATCATAATCGCCCAAACTCCACTTGCCACATCCAACGAGCAGTACCACGGGTACTTCTCGAGGTTGGTGAGAAGGTCATCGACCAGAGGCATTGCACATTCCATGATTGCGGTGATGGCATTCACCATCTTGTAATCAATGCACAGCCGGATGTCCTCGCCGTTCGTTTTCAACACAATCACGATTGGCGAAGCCCACGGGCTGTTCGAAAACGCTATCAAGCCTGCCTTGAACAGGCCTCGTAGTAGTTCGTACAACTTCCGTAAGTGCCGAAGGGGCACTCGCCGAGCTCTCTGTTTGATGGGCGAGTGTTCGTTCACATCGACATCACACACACCACCCCATAAGCGGGTGGAGGCAAAGCATTTCCACTAGAGATCATGATCTTCTCGTGCTTCTTGAGCACTTCCACAACGCGATCCTGGCGTTCCGCACTCACTCCTGGGAGACGCACATTCGGCGCCGAGTAGTCGAGGTCTGTCACCGAGGTCTCCGTTAGGTCGGGAAGGAACGCCAGTTCGCGAGCGTAGTCCTCTAAGTTGATTTCATTGGGCATATGCTCCGACGAGGGTTGATCACCCCCGTCATCTGCTCCCTCTTCCGTCGCCAACGCAGTAGCTACAGACAGGTACGTCGCTTCTAGGGTATCCGTCGAGTCTTCACCCGCCAACTGCTCGGCCGAGTCTTCAGACAGCCCAGGCTTACGTTGGTAATAAGTGGATTCCGTCGCCTCTGGGGCCTCATCGGTAGACACGCTTAGTTCCGAGCTCATGTCGGAGCCATCGTCGCTGGGCTGGTCGAACGTGACCTCGTTCGTAACTTTCGCCGAGGTCTCGGTACTAGTGTACTCAAGCTCGGCGCGCTGAGTAGGGAGCGCCGCCGGATCATCACCCACTGGTGAGCCGTCGGCGGCAAGTTGCTCCATCTCTTCGCGCCTCGCGAGTTCCCGTTCCCACAGCTCGGCGCAGCTTAAACGGCACGCCTGGCCCGGCGAGTCATCAGGCGGCCGAGGTTTTATTCCGGCCGGGGTTGGATAACTCGGCCGATCAACCGCCGGTGGTTGCGCGGCTAGCCACTTCTGGTAGAGTTCGTACTCGCGCTGGAGCAAATCCTCGTCGCGAGATTCCTCAAATGCGGCCACCTGCCACTCTCGGTACTTGGTCGACTCCAACCGAGTGTACACCTCATCATACGGGAGGTCCCCAATTGGGACCCACAGGAGCAGGGGCGTGTGAGCTCGGCAAGACAACAGCCGGTCGCTCATATTGGTCACTCGTACTCGAGAGACCTTGCCCCGTCTAAACGCTTTCACCGTGGGCACCAACGTCTCGGTCCGGCGTATCCACAGCTCGTGGGTCTCCTCCGAGGGTTGGCGCTTCGGTGGTCGATAGTCAACCCACTCGTGATCGGGGATAAGTAAATCCTCGGCGGGTCCGCTGTTGATGTGCGGACCGAGACTTCGTTCATCGAGCATATTCTTCGTCTTGATGAGCGGAATGCTCACCTCGCCCGGCAATTTGGCAGTCGCGTGGAACATGTCCAGGCGCACACCAGCCGGAATCATAAAGTCGGTGCCGAGGACTACGTCTACACCGGCGCCATGATCCATAATCCACAATTCAAACTCGTACACTCGTTCCCAGCCGAGCGTCACTTTGACCAAGGCTCGGCGCTCTGTAGCCATCGTTCCTTTGGTAAACCCTTGTATTTCCATACAGCGGCCGTGACCCTGAATTTCACGCAGCCGCAACTTCTTTGCAAATCTCTCCGAGATCACACTCACATTCGCTCCTGTGTCCAAAAGGACTCGGGCGCGCACATCATTCACCGCGCCTCGGGCCAGAGCTCTCATCCGAGCCCTCTGGTCGAATTTCCACGCGGACCACCACCCCAGCCTCTCGCCCGGGAGTAGCTTCAGCACTCCACCGAGCTTTGGGCTGGTGCGTCCTACCGGCACCGCGCTTGAAACCCAAGCCTCTGTGCCACTTCCATCTTTACCTTCATCGTTCGCGTCACTCATTTCACCTCCACCGAAGTTTCCACCTCTCTCCTTTTCATTTTCCATCGGGTTCATATATTCCTTGTCATTGTTCGGCCATTTGCACTTCCCCACGAACGCGTAGACACAGTCTGCGTCGATCGCGGGTTCGGCTAACTGTGGCAGCCCGATTGGGACCAACCCAGTTTCAGTTGGCGGGCTGCCTAGTTTAAATGGCCACCGAAGACTAGGCGTTGGAGCTCGGGGGTGAGGTCCTTCTTCTCAACCTTCGTTCGAAGGAGAGAAGTGAGCGCTTGCAGAGCTTCACATTTTCCGACATCATGCACTTGCTGACATAGCTTGCAGCGACGGTAGCAGTAGTGGGCCGAGTGACCGAGCCCTCCGCATGCAGCGCACGGTCCGTATTGACGGGGGCGACCTTCGCGGTTATCGCGGCCGAGGTTTCGATTTCCTCGGTCGAGGTTTCGACCGAAGTCGCCATTCTTGCGCTGACGGTGGTCGGAGCGGGCATAGGTCCCGTCTGCCGCTGCACGTCTTTCATGATCGTTCGCCGCGGCTACGTGCCCACCTTCATCTTCGGAGTTGTAGTCATCACTATAGTCGCCGCCGCTTTGATCGTCCTCAGAGTAGAGGCCGTTGCCAGCTTTGCTCTCGCTACTGCTGTACGAGTGTCGGCGTGGTGACGAACGCTCGGTACAGCCACCCCTAGACCCTCGGACTTGGAGCTCGGTCATCATGTCGGCGAGCGAAGCCTCTGCCAGCGAGATTCGCGGCACATGGCGCGAGTCATCGCGACGGCGGTCAAAGTCTCGGTCCCGACGATCGTATCGGTCGCGACGGTAACCGTCACGCGAAGAGTCGGTGCGTCGGTCATCGCGTCGGTAACTGTCCCGCGAAGCCTCGGGGCGTTTGTCATCGCGTCGGCGAGTACTCTCACGGCTTCTCGGTGGGTAAGCCGAAGTCTCGCGGGACTGTCCACGCTCTTCCAACTTCAAGATATCATTAATCATGTCTTCCAACTCGTGAATGTCCTTCACTCGAACGTGGCAGAGCCGCCGTTCGAGCCCTCGGTCCCCACACGACTCGAGGAATCGGTGCACATGGTCTTTCGCATCGAGACCACCCTTCTCGAACTGGAGGCCAGCGTTGCGAGCGTAGCCATTCAGTCAATTCAGGTAGTCGCAAATGTGCTCGGCGCCATCCCTCTTCGCCGAGTAGTACCGAGCCTTAGCAAACTGCTTGAATTGCGAGCAGTAGTACTTCATGAAGGCGTCGCTGAGCAACTTCCACTGACGTTTGGTTTTCCTCGGAAGTTGACGGTACCAGTGAAGGGCACCGTCCCGAAGGCTTAACTCAAACGCCATGCACCACTCGTTGGGCGGTGTGTGAGTGCCATTCATCTCGTAGACGAAAGCTCGGAGCCACTGCATCGAGTTTTCACTCTTGTTGCGGGCTCCGGAAAAATGCTTGATCTGAGCGAGGGGTCGGTGGGTCGCGAGCTCAAGTCTCGGTGTCGAGCTCAAGCGCTCCATCTCGCTTACCTCCCGGACCTGGCGGGTCAATTCGTCACTAGGACTGTCGCGGCCGTCAACGTGGTCCAGGTAGTCATCACCGTCATCATCCTCGTCAGAAGAGGCCGACCGAGGGGCAAACCGTCGGCTCGTTTTCCCGCGTTGTGTACTGCGAGTGGGCTTCGACTCCTCGGTGCGCGAAATGCGTTCCCCGCGACTCGTCGACCGGGGAGTCACCATGTGCGAATCTTGGAAGTACGGCGTACCCTCGGTGCGGACCGAAAACACACCCGTCGAAAATCCCACTCCCACAGACGCCTCAGAAGAAACCAGAGAGCGCGGCCAGACGGCAGAGTCCTCTTCCTGCTCCGCCGAGGCCTTGGTTTGGCTAGCCAGGCCGATGTCGGTGGCACCAAAGCTCAGACGAAGCTTGCGCTTCCACTTCTGGAGCTCACGGCCAGCTATGGCAGGGGGCCAGTCACTGATCGCAGCATCCGAGGGGTGAGTTTGCGGCTCACACCCCATAGCCCGAATGAGCGAGACCGTGTCCTCGGCCACCTGGGTGGTATTGATAGAGTTTACTGGCCAGGCCAGCTCCCCCTTCAACTCCACCCAGATGGCTTGCCGGATGGACTTGGGCGAGAATTGCTGCATCCACTCGCTGTCTTCCATCATTTGCTTGAACACTCGTCCAAGCACCTTGTTTGCAGCTGGAGTGCTGCCATTCATCGGCGGCCGGTTGCCTTGGGCAACTTGAGGACCCTTGGTAACCTGCATCAGGGCTTTCGAGCCCTCGGTGCCGTCCTCATAGTCGTCGTAGGCGTGGCCCGGCTCCGCCACTTCATCAAATTCTTCGACGAGGTTTCACGAGAGCGAGCGGGGAACCCCGCTGTGTCCCGCGGACAACATCGCGTCTTCCTGGTCGTCCGTCTCCTGCATCGCTGCAGGTGACTTCTCTTCCAGGTCATCATAGTCCATCATTTCATCCTTGGCGTCGGAATCTTCATCCACCGACTCTTCGAAGCTGACCGACCGTTCGGTGATCACCGACAACCGAGACGTCAAGTCGCTAGCGACGGTTGACGAGTACTCGGTGGGTCCGAGCGTCGACCTTGCCGGCGTTGCTGGTACCGCTGACTTGGATCCGTTCGCCATCTTGTTCTTGTTCTTCTTGTTCTTGTTCTCTTCTCTCTTCTTCTTCCTTCTCTCCTCAATGCTCGTTAAGGGGGCAATACCTACACAGACCGTAACAACAAACCCTCGGTCACACCAGTCCCGGGTCGCGGCACCAGTTGTCGTGTAGGAATTCACGATTTTACGAGTCCTCGTCCCTCAGCCTCGACAAATGGGACGAGTCCTACCAACAACACACGCTTCCCTCGAAAGGTCGGCGAAGATTGTTGGGATTAAACCTGAAGACCAGGTCCGATCCCTTACACCGGGCTGGAAATATGCCTTGTGTTGAAGTATCGGTCAGGTAGGTAGAACCCACACACAGGCACCGCCAGCCACGAGCAACGGCTGGGGTGCGTAAATATAAACGCTTTCGCGCTAAACCCACTGTGGTCCCTCAGAAAGGAAGGGTACCGGGCCGGTCAAGGCCTTTGACAGGGGCGCCGAGGTGAAACCTCGGCCAAAGAGTCAAATACACTGGGGGGGCCACGCCACGCACCCAGGACAACGTACAAACGTACAGGGAGGACTCTCTACCTCCCAACACTCGGCCACTATCCACTCTTGGCCTTACCAGGGCGAACTCTCGGTCAGTGTACCTTAAGCTCACCGGCAGACATATCCCGCGTCGGCCGAGCGTATCCAGACCCTACAGCTAAGCTAGCTAGACTTACCGTAGACGGACTTGATTGGGGGGAATATTCTGCTCTGATTTAATAGTTAGAGGCGGTGAGGCCTCGACTATAACTAATCCCTAATGTCTATACAAATATCTAGTGTTGACCGAGCTTCGGTCTAATCCTACAACCGGACGAGCCATCGTCTTAAGTCCGGGTTCCTAATAGGAGGCAAAAAGGGTATCCACTATGACTACCTGGAGGGCTCGGCGGGAATTTATTAGGACCCGCCGTGCCCCATAGTCACTAACTAGCTTTCTGTCACTCTGGCGCGGTAAATGTGAGTAGCCAATAGGAGACCTCGGTCTTCTCCTCTCAAAGCCTCGATGCCGTCAGACCTCGGTCCGGTGGCTCCACTCCGCAGTCAAAACCCAATCTCACAACGAGCTGACCCGGAGAAGGTTTCGTCCATTTGCTCATGGCCTACGCTCACAAGTCCCACTGAGCTCCGTCAGTGGCTGAATCTCGCGAACTATCTGCACAAATACACGAAACACTACGCCGGACTGATCCAGCCTCTATCATCCCTGTTGAAGAAAGACGCCACGTGGTCTTGGTGTCCCGAGCACCAAGCCGCATTCGACTCGGTGAAGAAGAGCTTGGCGTTTGCGCCAATACTGATGCTCCCGGACGATTTAAAGCTATTCCACGTTGTGTGCGACGCTAGCGATTTCGCGATCGGGTGCGCGCTCATGCAGTTCGACAATGAAGGTCATGAGCGAGTCGTGAGTTACCAGTCACGACAGATGAAGTCGGCTGAGCGCAACTACCCCGTACACGACAAGGAGCTCCTTGCGATGCGGTATGCCCTGATAAAATTCAGAGTGTACCTGCTGGGCGAACAGGCATTCGCCTTGTACACAGATCATGCATCGCTGCGGACAGCGATGAAGTCGCCGCATCGATCCCAGCGTATAGCGCGCTGGTTGTCGTTCTTCGCCGAGTACAACTTCGTCGTGCACTACAAGCCGGGCAAGAACAATATCCTCGCCGATGCGCTGTCTCGGCGGCCCGATTACGATCCTTGTGTCGTGTTGGGCCGTCAAGTGATTGACGACGACGATGAAGATGATGACTACTACGCAGTGTGCGCAGCGTCAGGTATCAACCTGACGTCTGTGTCCCCCGAGATGGATTTACGCGATGAGATCGTCGCGGCGTACGCAGACGATGCGGTCTACGCCAACATCTTGGCGTTCGCTGAGTCGCCTACATCAAGGCGTGGTGCGCGGAAGCCCCAGGGTGCAGAGCGAGAACCCTGTATCAAGGCAGGCTCAGACCGAGCCAACTATCGGGGCCACTCTGGTCTGAGGGGCGAGTGAAGACCGTTGTGCGGCTCTCAGTCTGAGCCGCCGGAGGAAGTGTCGTGACTGGAAGCGACTCGAAGCCGGAGTCGCTGAGCAAGGAGAGAGGCTGTTAAGGCCCAGAGTCCAAGGGCCTGAGAAGAGAAGTGGACTAAGTGTGTGTGGAGTGAACGTGTTTATATTCAAGAAAACGGGGCACAGCGGACTCAGCACGTGTGTACAAGGGTCTTCCAAGCAAGGAGCAAGCTTCGTCTGGGACATCTGGGAACTGTCGAGTTCGGAGGCAGCTGGTGTGGCCGACGCAAGTCTGGACCCACAGCGTAGCCTTAGGAAGAACCAAGTCAAGGGATTGCAAGAGTGAGGAACACACGCCTCACCCAGCTTGGGATCTGAGATCTAATCTCAGATTCTGAGTTGGGTGGTCTGAGATCGAGGTCTAGCCGAGGCTATTCCCTGATTTCGGAGACCGCATCGCCATAGTTGTCGCTATGGGGTTGCTTCACACGGAGCGTTCTCACGTGACCACCCGTCTGAGTTTCGGCGAACGCCACGAACTCAGCAAACTTGGCAGCTACCTCGGACTTTGCTCCGCAGCAAGTAAACCACACAAAAGTGCGAGTACTCGTCGATGAACGTGACGAAGTACTTCTTGCCACTGAAAGTCTGCGTCTTCATCGGACCGCAGACATCACTGTGGATGACTTCCAACATTTTTTTGGCTCGGTTTGGGGACTTGGGCATGTAACTCACTCGCGTTTGCTTGCCAAGGGCACACCCATCGCACAGTTCCCACTGCTTAACAGCCGCTATGTCCATCCCAACAGCGTAACCCTTTTTGACGATGGCGTCTAGACCACCGTGGCCAATGTGACCAAGTCGAAGGTGTCAGAGGTACGACGTGGTGTCCCCTTTGCGTTCCTTCAGGCTTGACACATTCGCCTCGTCAGGCATGACTGGAGTCATGCACAACTCGAACGGTCCCTTGCCTTCACGTGCTCTGAGCTGCCACTTGATGTTCTTCTTCTCCGCGAAGCACCCGTCGCGCTCGAACGTCACAGGCCCAACATCCTTAGTGAAACGCCCAACCGAAAACAAGTTGCGCGACAACTTGGGAATGTGCCACACAACCCTTCTTGATCCCACGTGGGGTCTTCATCGACACGACAATGTCACCACTGCCGACCGCTTGAACCACTCCGTCGTCCGCGAGATGCACGTCTACAAGTACATCGCACTGAGTTTGGCGATTCAAGAAGGCAAGTGGGTGCACAAGCTGCTGTGCGAGATCCTGGCTGCTGCAGGCGGAGTCACGCCCGAGTTGAAGATTTTCGAAGACAACCAGTCGTGCATCAAGATGACCAAGAATCCCGTCAACCATGGACGCGCCAAGCACATCGACATCAAGTACCATCACATCCGCGACGAAGTCAAGCGCGGCGAAGTGATCGTCGAGTACTGCGAGACTGCCACCATGCTGGCCGACATCATGACCAAGGGACTTACCTAACCACGCCACAAGGACTTGACAGCTGCGCTCGGCGTTCACGCGTGTTTGCATTGAGGGGGCGTCTTGCAGGGTACTGAACCTTGGTACACTGTACCAGTTCCGAGGTACCCGAACCGGTCCAATACGACCACACGTTGATTAGACGAGTAGGTTGATAGGACGAGTAGTGTAGAATGATGGTTGATTAGACGCACTAGTTGATAGGACGCCCGGTCGCGTGTCTTTAGCACTAGCCTAGGGTGTAAGCTCCAACAATCCAATCACTTCTGAATTTCGATTCAACCCCCCAAGTGACCTTCCTCGCCTCGCACCATACACGATATTCCACTTGCCATTCGGCATTATGACACAGAAGGTGGGCGTAGAGTGTGGAGATTTGCTCTCATGCACCATGCCTGCCTCGTGCTTCTCACGGAACAATGCGTCAATGACGTCACATTGCTCCTTTGGCAAAGGCCACTGCCTGGTCACGCAGTATTTAGTTCCGGGAACAAGATCAATGTCATGACGCACACCTCGATCCGGAGGTATCCCCGAGGGCGACTCCTTGGACACCACGTCCTCGTACTCCTTTACCACCAGGTAAAAAGGATCGGTAGGGTCCTTCAGGATAGCGGACCCGCTACGCGCATTCAGCGCCTTCTTGGTGTCCTCGAGGACAGCTTCATCAAGAAGCGATGACGAGTTCAGTTCTTCATCCGGTCGTATCACGACCACCTCGGCTAATTCGCCGGCCCTCAGGGCCTCGCCGAACTCGGCCAAGGATATTTCGTTCAGCTCTAAGAGAGCCTTGAGTGAGGGCAGCGCGTCGAGACGGATATTCCCGTCGACGTCGCCCGTCACTCCGTTCACGAGTGTGTAGAGCTGCTCGATCTCGCGTGGAGCACCCCCGCTCGACACGCCATTCTCGACTCGTGCGAGTTCAGACGCCTTGCACTTCGCAGCCAGCGGTGCCGCTGCCTCCTCTTCGCCGACGTGGTCCGTCTCGAAGAGACCTTCGAACACGCGCCTCTACCGGCGCCACCTCGTTCAGCTCTGGAAGAGCTCCGGTGTCTCGACCGACACACAGCGAATTGCTGCTCGATCCACAGCCTCCACTCAGTGAATTATGTGCCACTCCACAGTTCCTCGGCATCATGCCGACCGCGTCAACGCTGGCACACAGCGAGGCACCGCCCTCAGGCGCGCTCGCGCTCAGCGGAATTAGCGCCGCTGCGGCGATAGCTACGATGCTGCGTACGCTATCGCCGACGAGGCAACATGGCGTTGCTCTGGGCTTCATCATGAAGAAGCAGCGTGATGCTGCTTCCTCAGTGACGGTGTCGTCAGGGACGACACCGCGTGCTCAACCATTAAAGTTGAGCGTAAGCAATTACGAGGGAAGAGAGGGCGAGCCTCTCCTCCGATGGCTTGTCGAGCTCGACACAGCCATTGCGGCTCGACGCATCGTCGACCCGCTGTCGAAGATCGCGTTCGCCATGTCATGTCTTGGCGGACGAGCGAGGAGTTGGGCGTATGGACGCCGACTCTCCGATCCTACGTGCTTCAGCACGTACGAAGTGTTCAAAGAGGAGCTCAAACAAGCGTTTGAGCCCCCGCAAAACGAGTTCCGGTCGAGGGCGGAGTTCCTCGACCTTCAGCAGGGTAAGCATGACGTCCATGCTTACGCGCAGCGCGCACGATATTTGGTATCAAATATCGTGACTAACCCGATTGACGAGGCGACCAAGGTCGACACGTTCATGAAAGGACTTAGAGATGGGCCCGTGAAGACCTATCTCTTCCGAGAGTACCCGAGTACTCTCGAAGCTGCAGTCACTCTTGCCATGCAAGAAGCGTTTAGCCTGCGGCAGGCTAAACTCCATGGAAATGTGCCGAGGCCGCTACCGCGCCCGGTAGCGAGGACGGGAGGTCCAGAACCAATGGACCTCTCGAACGCAACAACTGCTGGTTACCAGCAGCAGGGAGGCAACGTGCGATGCTTCCGTTGCGGAAGGATCGGTCACTTTGCACGGGAGTGCACAGCTCCCATGCCCCCTGGAGGAGACCGTCGTGGCGATGCTAGGCATCACCGCAGGCCAACAAAAAAACGCGAACATCCAGTAGGCGCGGGGCGCCCTACTGGTAATGCAGTCACGCGTGCCGACATCGGGCACGCGACACTGAGGACTGCAGCCCCCAGTGAGACTAGCTCTCGCTGCAAGAAGCAAGATGACAGGCCGAACCTAGTCATCTTGAAGGTTTACTCGAAGAGAGCAAGTGACTCTCTTCGAGCATTGGTAGATTCAGGCGCGTCGAATAACTTTGTTCAACTACAGAGCCTGCCGAGTCTTGACTTCGAGGAGGTAAATGTACCTCGAAGTCTTCTGGAAGTGCGACTGGCAACAGGTGCCATCGTGAAGACCGAGAAGCGCGTCGTTAACGTGCGCTTCTCGTACAAACAACAAGTGTTTGTCGAACACTTTATCGTCCTGGACCTGGACGATAAGTTCGACGTTGTTATGGGCATGCCATGACTTGCACGGCATGATCCGGTAATTGACTGGAAGAAGCGCACGCTCGTGCGCTTCGGTCACGACTGCGGAACAGAGAGCGATGGCCCTGTTACCGCAGCGCACGCACCAGCAGGTGCGCGCGGCTCACCAGTCGAGACAGCGCTTAATGCTGCTGTCCAGGAGTGCCCAAGAAGTGCGCGAGGGCACGCACAAGTGAGACCAACGCCGGCAATGCTGCCGACGTCGGAAGAAAAAGATGTGCTGGTTCCGGGAACCAACACCCACGTTCAAGTGTGTAAGGGACAATCCCTGACCTCTCCGGGTCAGGTCGACGACGAAGCGTCGGCTCCCGGAGCCGACGCACCCTCGGTCATGAGGGGCTCCGCCAATGAATGGCGTCGAGGTGACGAAGACGTGTCAACTCCGGGAGTTGACGCTGCAAACAGTGCGGACGGTTGCAAACGTACCGCACTGACGCAATTTGCATGCTGTCGTGCAGCCGGGCTGCATGACGAAGCGCCATGCGATCAAGCCGGGCTTGATATCGCGCGCCCGCAGACAGGGTCTCCCGGCGAAGGGACACATTACCGTGCAGCCGGGCTGCACGAAGGAACATGCGGTCAAGCCGGGCTTGATACCGCGCGCCCGCGGACAGGGTCCGCCGGCGAACAACTGTCCACGGCCGGGCCTGGACCAGACGGTCAACTGTGCGGAGCCCGGCTCCGCACAATAAGAAGACGGCGCACGCGGAGAACGCTGCACAAGTCTCGGTCCGGGACCGAGACGCCACGAGAACCGTCTGATGGGCAGAGTGAGGCGGTGGCGCTGGACGTCGAGACGCTAAGCGTCTTGGCGCCCACCGATACTGGATTCCAGTATCGTGAAATGGGATTCGCTATCCTCCGACGACGGCGTCGGAGTTGACTTCGCTTCCAGTCATGAGCTGGAGGCGCTTCACGCGCGACTTGCACGATGGACGCATCGAGCGGGTCTGCGTTCTTTCGAACAGCGAAAGAACGGAGAGCGAGAGCGAAGAGCTGAGACAGCTCTTCATGGGAAGTACCACTGAGAGTGAAGACGCTCTCAGTGCGAAGACGAAGCGAGAGCGCTTCGAGGAACAAAGTTGGGACTCGCTGAAGTTGAGTCCCTATTACGAATTGTTGAGGGAGTACAAAGATGTACTCCCGGAAGAAATTCCTGCGGAGCTTCCGCAGGATAAGGGCATTCAGCACGAGATTGATCTCGTGCCGGGCACGAAGTACTGTGTCACGCGGCAGTGGCCACTGCCGTGAGAGCAAGTAAAAGCAATCGACGACTTCTTTGAAAGTCGTCGCAAAGCAGGACAAGGACGGGAATCAAAGTCCTCGCACAGTGATCCGACGTTCTGTGTCAAAAAGCCACAGGGCGGATGGCGCATCGTTCATGCGTATAACAAGCTGAACGATGCGACGGTACCAGCGCAGACGCCGATACCGCAAAAAGATGTTATCATCGATTCGATGGCCGGGAGCACCGTTTACAGTGCTCTCGACTTGCGAGATGGATTCTATCAGATCCTAATGCGTGAGAGCGACATCCCTCTCACGGCAGTGAGCACGCCAAGCGGCATGCTCTGGGAATGGCTAGTAATGCCACAGGGGCTTAAGAATGCCCCTGCGACTTTCAACAGGTGCGTGACGCACTTGTTGCGCTCGGCGCGCGACTTCGCACCGAGCTGCTTCGATGATGTGTTCATCCACAGCCGGGCTGTGGACGGGAAGACCGACGTAGAGATGCACAGGGTGCATCTCCGGAAGCTACTTGAGCTTATGCGAAAGCATAAGCTCTACGCGAACCTGAAGAAGTGTATCTTCGGGGCAAGCGAGATACCCGTCCTCGGGTGTCTCGTAAGGATAAATGACGTTCGCCCTGACCCGGAAAGGTCAGAGTGATTAATGAATGGCCAACGCCTTCAAGTGTCAAGGAACTGAGGCAGTTCCTTGGCTTGGCCACGTACTTGTTCAAGTACGTGGAGGTACGCGGGCAAGATCCGCCCGCTGTCACAACTTCTTAAGAAAGAAGCTGTGTGGAAGTGGACAATCGATTGCCAAAAGGCATTCGATGCAGTCAAGCGGGGCTTGACTGAGGCGCCGATCTTGGCAGTGGCTGACCAAGATCGCCCATTTCACGTAGTGTGTGACGCATCCGATTTCGCGATCGGATGCGCGTTGACGCAGCACGATCACGAGGGCCGTGATCGTGTCGTCTACTACCAATCGCGTCAGCTGAAGCCAGCTGAGCGCAACTATCCGGTACATGACAAGGAACTCCTTGCCATGAAATATGCACTCGCAAAGTTCCGAGTGTATCTACTTGGAAGTAGACCATTTGTGGTCTACACCGATCATGCATCACTGCGCACCGCAGTGAAGTCGCCACACATATCACAAAGAATGGCGAGATGGCTCTCATTCTTTGCGGAGTATAACTTCCGGGTCGAATACAAACCCGGAAGATTGAATGTAGTGGCCGACGCGTTATCACGTCGGCCGGACTACGCAGAAGCTACTGCCGTCAATACCATTGACGTCATGCGATCGAGCAAACCCACATCGTCTCTGTTGGACGATGTGAAGGCCGCGTGCGTGCACGACGCGGACGCGAAACTCTTGCTGGCCTATGGCACAACACCTTCTGACAAGTCCCGTCAGAAGCTGCCCAAGCACCTTCGAGCGTGTGCACACCGATATCGGGTGCACAACGGACTGCTTCTTTACAATGCAGTCGACGACAACGCGGACCGCGTTGTCGTGCCGAATGACCATGACCTGCGACTCAGGATCATGTACGAATACCATGATGCCCCGACTGCGGGACATCTCGGACGTGAGAAGACACACGTCCTTCTCACGCGCGACTTCTACTGGCACCACCAGTACAAGTGGGTGCGCAAGTACATCCGTGCTTGCGAGGTATGCCAACGCGTAAAGCCTGCGCCATTCGCGCAGGCTCCGTTATAATCACTACCGACTCCGTCGGAGTGTTGGAAGTCCATGTCGTTGGACTTCATCTTTGGTCTTCTCCCGGACAGCGGAGGGAATACCGGTGTTGTGGTCTTCGTCGACCGCTTCAGCAAGATGGTACATCTTGCTGCGGTGCCGGCAGAGATGACCGCGAAGCAGACGGCCCGTCTGTTCGTCGACATGGTGTTCAAACACCATGGCATGCCGACCGACATCGTGTCGGACAGAGACCCGCGCTTCACAGCGCACCTCTGGCAAGAAGTGTTTACACTTCTTGGGAGCCAGCTTTCAATGTCGACTGCGGATCATCCGCAGACGGACGGTCAAGCCGAGCGCGTGAATCGCGTGCTCGTCGACATTTTGAAGAGCTACGCTCACTCGTTCCAATACCGGAGCGAGCGATGGCAGAGTTTGCCGTCAACAACTCAGTGCATGCCCCAACCGGGCATACACCGTTCTACGTGAATGCCATGCGGCATCCACGTCTACCGAGTTTACTCGGAGTGATGGCTCCCACTTTAAGTGGGGGAGGATCTACGACTGCAATACAGCAGCCGCAGAAAACCGCTGACACTTGCACAGTGTCAGCTGCAACAACGAACAAAACGCATGAGTCTGCGCAGGGCGCAGACACCGCGAAGAACCACGCAGAGGCCGGGCCTCTAGCGAAGAGCGAGCTGAATGACTTCAGCTCGGATGCAATCAACTTCCTTACCAAAAGACAAGCCGTAATCCGGTTTGTCCAGGATGCAATAGCAGGTTCTGTTGATCAACAGAAGCTGAACGCAGACAATGTGGGCAGAAGCAACGCAAATGAATTCAAAGTTAGTTCATTGGTTTTGTTAGCTACTCAAAACCTGCCTAAACATGCAGTTTCGGATTTCGGAGCAAGCAAGCTTGCTCCGCGCTTCATCGGGCCGTTCACTGTGTTGGCTCGGCATGACAACGTTTACACGCTAGACCTACCGTCTAGCATGCGCCTCCATCCGACCTTTTACGTCGGACGGCAGAAGCCATCCTGCAGCACGAGCCATCTAGCTCGGCGGACCCGAAGCCTCGGCAGGAGCCGAGGCAGAAGCGGAAACCCTGGCCTCGGCGACGAGCAGCCTCTCCTCCAGCGCGTCCGCGCGCTGGAGCAACTCCTTCATCCGGGTCCCCAACTCGACCTGGATATTCGAGGCGGTCTGCGAGACCGCCGCGACTTGGGCCGTCTAGTTCGCCAGCTCTTGCTTCAGGGCGGCGAACTCAGCGCTCTGCAAACGCTCCACGGCGGTCACCCGGTCGTGGAGAGACGCATACTGATCAGCCCGGGGCTGATCATACCCGGGGCGTGTTCCCACCCCCGCCACCGCCGATCCGTGACGCCCGCGGCTCAACCCGCTGGATTGTTGAGCGGATTGTTGACCATAGTATCCCGAAAACGAACCCTCAAGGGGCTCGTTTTCGTATTCGTTGGAGAGGATTTCCTCCCCATGAAGATACATGGGAGCAGCGGAACGTCTTGCTGGAGGACGTTCCGGAAATGGTGAGGGCGTACGAGGAGCAGTACGCGCTGGCGCAGCGGAAGTAATACGAGCGCTGCGATCATCGCTAGCGCCCGAACCCTCACGTGCTAAGAACTTAGCACGGAGCTCTTTAAGACTCTCGGGCGCACGGAACGACGTGTACCCGTTCAGGTTGCGGTCGCTCAAGCGGACCGCATCTGGGAAGCACTTCGTGCACTGAAAGCCCTCGGGCACAGCGCACGGCACATTTGCCTCCTCCGCAGCAACATGAAGTTGCTCCAACTTTCCACGCTTCGAGTACGTCTCGAAGCGATCACGCGCTTGCTTAATCCGATCACGGTAAGCACTCGGTTTCTTGTTGAAGTTCTCAACAAAGGCGTTCCAGCTTTGACAAAGTGCCTGCCACTCGGGCACTTTGCTGCGAGAAGATGTCTTCTTGCTTTGAAACCATCGGAGCTCATGGAAGAGTCCGATGTAATAGTCACGCCTTTGATGCGTTTCCGCATCAAAGTGCAGCTCGGCAGCCACGGCGTCATCTTTGATGGCGCTGCATACGTATAACGACACCTCATTCGGAGGTACCGAGTTCCCATACCGGTCCAAGATCTCGGACGCGAACGGCATCCACGGATCGCGCGCTGCAGGCGCAGCGCGCGGAGAGCCTTGAGCTTTGAAATCACGCGCTGCAGCTGCAGCGCGCGGAGAACTGAGAGTCCCAGCGGAAGCGAGTGGGGTATCACACTCAGTTTGCGAACGCTTCGAACTCGAACACGAGGACCCCGGTGCGCCCCTGTTCATCGGGAGGTAGCCCGAAGACAAAGTCCATCGACACCGAGCGCCACACCTCGGTGGGGATTGGGAGTGGGCGCAGTGGGGACTGTGAAGACGGCGACAGCTTCACTCGCTGGCAGATTTCACAAGTGCGCACCCACTTGCGTACCCACTTGTAGAAGTGTGGCAAGTAGAAATCTCGCGCCACCGCCTCGACGCTTTTCGCGTCCCAAGTGACCTCCGACAGGAGCATCATGATACTCGTGGATGATCCGCGCACGAAGGTTTCCGTCGTTCGGCATCACGATTCTCGGGTCATCGAAGTGGTCGATGGCGTACATCCGTAGAGAGCCATCGAGACTATAACGCTCGATGTGACTGCGAATTGAGCGCGATAGAGTCTTCCGTGTCGCATCGCTGGGTGAGCGAAGGTGTGTCACGATGGCAGCATACTGTGCGTCGTGTTCATACGCGGTTGTGACCTCCTCTCGCAACGACACCGCAGGGGTGACGCTCGTCAGGTACAAGTTTGACGCCACACACGTCGACCACGAGTATTCGTCCTCATCGTCAGGTGTCTGACGCCCAAGTCGCTCGCGTGGATCGTAGTCAGGACGCCGAGACAACGCGTCGGCGAGGATGTTGTTCTTGCCGGGCTTGTAGTGTACCACGAAGTTATACTCAGAGAAGAATGACAGTCAACGAGCCATCCGCTGAGATAGATGAGACGATTTCATCGCTGTCTGCAGCGATGCGTGGTCGGTGTAAACCGAAAAAATGTCTGTTCCCCGAGCAGGTAAACCCTGAACTTGACCAGTGCGTAGCGCATGGCGAGGAGCTCCTTGTCATGCACTGGATAATTCCTCTCCGCCGGCTTCAACTGGCGGGATTGGTAGCTAACCACTCGCTCTCGGCCCTCCTCGTCGACCTGCATCAGGGCACACCCGATGGCGAAGTCGCTCGCGTCGCAGACGACGTGGAATGGTTTCGACTCGTCCGCTAGCATCAAGACGGGCGCGGATGACAAGCTCTTCTTCACCGAGTCGAAGGCGACCTGGTGTTCCTGTCGCCACGACCACATAGTGTCTTTCTTCAGTAGCGACGACAATGGCTAGATCAGCTTGGCATAGTCCTACGTGTACTTGTGCAAGTAGTTTGCCATGCCCAGCCACTGACGCAGCTCGGTGGGATTCGCGGGAGTCGGCCACGAACATATTGATGCGACCTTCTCGGGGTCAGCACGGACTCCATCCTCATTGCTCACATAGCAGCCTAACACCGGGATCTCCGGTGCACAAAACACACATTTCTTCAAGTTTGCGTACAGCTTGTTGTCTCGCATCACCTGGAAGACTTGCCGAAGGTGTTTCAGGTGGACTTCCACGGCGCTGAGCTTGCCCTCAGCGCGACTATGTACGAAGATATCATCGAAGTAACTCGGTGCGAAGTCGCAACACGTGGGAGACCATGCGATTAAATGTTGCCGGTGCGTTCTTCCATCCTTGGGGCTTTACTAACCACTCCCAAAGCATGCCGCTCGGCGTGCTCACTGCGGTGAGAGGAATATCGCACTCTCTCATCAGGATCTGGTAGAACCCATCGGTTAGGTCGATGGCACTGTAGATCGCGCTACCCGCCATGGAGTCCAGCACTATGTCCTTCCGTGGGATTGGTGTCTGCGCGGGGATGGTGGCATCGTTCAACTTGTTGAACGCGTGGACAATGCGCCACCCGCCCGTGGCCTTCTTCACGCAGAAGGTTGGACTCGAGTGCGGCGAGATGCTCTCGCGCACATGCCCTGCCTTGCGACGACTCTCGAAGAACTCGTCGGTGGCTTTCACCTGATCAGCCACTGCCGAGTGACACAATACTTCGTTCCAGGCACGAGATCGATCTCGTGGCGTACTCCGCGATCCGCCGGAAGCTCGGCGGGGATCTTGTCGGGAAAAATGTCCGCGAACTCGCGGGCCGTCTCGTACACCGGGTTGCCCGACTCTCGCAGTGCCGCCCAGGACTGCGCCACAAAGCGCTCCTCGCGCGCCGACTTTGGTTCGGCGTTCTTGGGTCGGGACAGCTCACCACCATCGACTTCGACGGTGTTGAACGCTTCCGCCGAACTCGACTCGGTGATTAGGCACACCTGCTCAATCTCGCCGGCCTTCAGGGATCGCATGAAGTTCTTCCAGGACAGCCCTGGGAGGACCGTGATGGACTTCGCTTCGCGAGGCGGACTCGCGACTTCGATAACGCGCGATCGGTGTGGAGCTCCCTCCACGTATTCAAGAACAGACACCGACTCTGTCGGTGGAGTGGCTCCAGCCAGAAGCTCCGGACGTGGCTTCAAGCAACGCTTCGACTTGTTTTTCTTCCTGTGCTTCGAGCGGGTGCTCGAAGAGGACGCCTCGGTTTCGCTAGCCGATGAATCACCCTCCTCTAGGTGTGGGAGGCCACGCTCGACCACACCGGAGGCACGTGGTTGCACCACGTGCTCGTTTGCGCCATCGGTTTGCGGGAGTAGCACGCGTCCAGCCACTCGCTCAGCTTGGGACGGGAGCCCACGCTCGACCGTCGACTAATTGTGCGACGGGAACCCCTGCTCGACCGTCGTCGCGTTGTGCGACGGGAACCCATGCTCCACCGCCGACTTGTAGCTCGGCGGGAACCCATGCTCGACCGCCTTCTCATCCTGCGGGAACGCACGCTCTACCGCTGCCTTGTTCAGCGGAAACTCATGCTCGACCGCTGCGTTTTCCAGCGGGAACTCATGCTCGACCGCCGTGCTCTTGATTGTCTTGGGCTGTGGGAGCGCCCCGCGCTCGACCACCCCCGTCTTCATCCTCGCGTTGAGGCGAGGGAACTTTTTCATCCACATCTAACAACATAGCACAAGCCATGCATAGAGGGCCATCGCTCGCTCTGTGCACGACTCGCGTCGTGGTGTTCTTGTCTACAACGGTGATGCGAGGCCAGTCTCTTGGGGCTACCAAGAGGTGCGTGAACACTTCACGAACGTCGAAGCCGCGTCGACGCTTGACTAACCGAGCTAGCCAGTCAATGTCTGGCTGACACCGTGCAAGCCACGGGATAACTAGGATGCAGTCGAACGCATAATTCATCTCGATCACGAGAACGTCATCACTGCTGCGGAAGCCATAAACGTATACAGCAGTGAGACCTCGCGCCGCGCAACACAGTGGGCCTTGCCATCCGCAAGCTTGACTTCCACCTCGCCCGGACCCGTCCGGACGCGAAGACAGACACGACGCGCGAAAAACGTTATTGGTCGCTCCTGAGTCCAGGAGCGCGCGCAGTGGGTGCCGGGCACCGGCGACATGAAGACTGACAATGATCAGTCTCGAGTCGCCACTTGTAGTGGATGCATTGATACGTGCGAACAGCACGGGAGGGCTAGAAGGTCCGGTTGCCACCGGAGGACCCGAGCCTTCATTCCAGCCAGTAGGGCGCCCCGCACCTACTGGCCCCGACCGTTTTGATTGAGCGACCGGGGTAGCATCGGCATCGACGTGCGCGAGAACAGGAGCTGGCGCGCGGCATTCAGCCGCGCGGTGACCAATCTTCTGGCAGCGGAAGCAAGTCAGGGGACGAGAGTTCTGTCCACTGCCCCCACTATGAGACGAGCGCCGTCGATCACCCGACGCTTGAATGGCGTCAATCTCCATTGGTTCGGGCACTGAAACCCGAGAAGCGTCCGGCATGGCTCGGGCGAATGATGCCGCCACCACGTAGTCCTCGCGGAGCGCGAGAGCGAATGCCTCCTCCAGGGAGGAGGGTTCAGCGCGGGTTAGACAGTACCGCGTCATGCCCTCACGCATCCCGAATACGAAGACGTGCACCTGCGACGCCGTGTCGATAGGATGGGTGATGATGCACGACGCGAGGTGTCGTGTCTTCTGGACGTAGTCGCGCATGGACATCTTGCCTTGCTTGAGGGCGAAGAATTCCGCACGAATACGCGACTCATCTTGTGGCGGCTCGAAGGCGAGCCGCAGATCACTCTGGAGGGCCTCCAGAGTGGGGAACGCGAGAGGATCCACGACGAGTTTGCCGAGGGCCCACTCCTTTGCCTTACCGGCCAACCGGGAGAGTAGAAAGTTGACCTTCGCCGTCGGCGCCTCGATAATCCGCGAGGCGATAGCGATGTCAATCTCTCGAAACCAGCGGTTCAGTGGTAGTCGGTCGTCGCCCACGCCAGAATACGTGGACGTTTCCAGTTTCACGATATCAGCAGCGATGTGATGACAGCCTCTCCTGACACCGCTGCGAGGCGGTGGAGAGCTTCCCACTCCATGCGCGTGAGGTGAGGGAAGGCACCGTGTTCCAGGGTCACCACTGAAGGTCCAGACGTCAGGACTTGGCTCATTTTGGTCTTGGTAGTTGGAAGGACTACTAAGTACTACCAGGTGCAACGGGCCAGAGGTGTAGTGGGTCTAACTTGACTCACTACTTTAGCTTACACGTTGCGCAACGTGTATGAGGAAGCGTAAGTACTTAGTAATTGCTTAGGTTAATTATATTTGAATACACAAATATAAGTTAACTTAGACAAGACTCCAAGTAGCTAGTTTAAGGTAAAATGAGAACTGTATTGTTTGTAAATTGATCTTCCTCTAAAATCTGCTAAAAACTGTTTATCATCTATGAAAGGGTTCGCAGCGGCTGGCTGTCAGAGCCCCGCTAATATGCATGTCTCTGATTGGTAGAAAGATGCTGCTTTCTACCAATAGGATCTTTGGGTATGTGTGGACCACTCACTGTGGTGGTCCACTTCAATGTATCCATCGGTGTGTCTTACACCAATGTGAGGAAGTATCCAAAACGTTTAACAGATAACCTATCTGTTAAATTCACAAGTGGCTTGCAGCCACTTGTACGTGTAACCCCGTTACAAGGGGTGTGCCCGTCACTAGCTTACACGTAGCGTGAGGAAGCTTAGGCTCAGACTAGGAATTAAGAAGACCAAGTAGTCAGTTTTGGTGAAAATCAACTCTGTTTTATTTTAGAGCCAGGGCGGCTGCCCCTGGTCTCTTGCGAACCACTCAAATACAGGTCAGCACCTAATTGGGTGAAATGGGGTCTGACTCCCCCTATTTCAACCAATCAGGCGATCCGTGTGCTGACTCACCTACTTATGTAAATTCAACCTACCTACTTATGTAACTGGGGCCCATTACAATCATGTCAACCAGCTTGTCTTCGGCCTCGCCCAACACCGGTCTGCGACCAGCACCTTGGAGACGGCGGCGGTTCCCGTACGCGGCTTGGATCTCGTCTCGCTTGCGCCACCACTCGCGAAAACACGCCGCTGAGATTCGCCGCCCATGCTGCCTGAAGTGGGCCTCGGCACGCGAAGGCACACCGCCTCCCTCAGTAGCGATCCACTCGATCGCTTGCTGTTTGATACTCAAATCAACGATCTTTCTTCTCGCTGGCATATTGGAGAATGAAGGCGAGCTGCAGCCTTGTGCTAGGCTTCGGCTACGAATGGCAGAGGATTGTCTACCCCATGAATTCACAAACAGAAGTCAATTCTGCAACCCGAATGCTGGTGCAGCTGCCGCGGTGGTCAATTTGCCGAAGGAATCTGTGCGACGGTAGTCTATTCGAGGGTGTTCTAATTGTTCTATTAGTTGTAGAACGCCCTAGAGGAGGGCGTTCAATTCACATACTTTACCGCGTACTATTCGGTACCACTCCGCTTGTCCTCTTTTGCTGAAGTGCTTCGGGATTCGTCAATATTTGCCTAAAACGACTACGATTAGTCTTAATAGAACGCAGGCGCTCTGACGGTTTGAATGGTGGGTAGACCTTCACAGAGCTCTCAAAATTGACAGCGTGATGGCCTCAAAGGAGTTTTTGCACCCGAATCGTCCACAGATGTCGCCCAGCCTTCCCCTCGTACCTCAAATCTCAGCTATGAATGTCAAACGAATCAGGAGAGAGCTTACAGTGATGGAGCGTCGACAGGCAAACAGCTCTGTCCTCGTGCGTTCAAACGGAGGCAAACCGCGTCGAAAAGCGGTGCATGAAGTGGCCAGCATCTTTGGCGTTCACAAGAGGACAATTGCGAGGCTGTGGAGGCGCGCCAAGGCGAATGCAGAGCTTTTTGGGGTGTACGAGGCGCCGTCTTTGAAGCACCGATGTGGCAGGAAGCCGCGTGACTTGGCTGCTGCCCTTGAACGCCTCCGGAACGTCAGCCCCCATGAACGAACAACGCTTCGCTGGGCGGCAACGGCTTCGGGCGTGCCGACTACGACGCTGTTCCGTCGTCTCAAGGAGGGCAAGTGCACAAGCGTGACCCGCCCACTGCTCACTGCCGACAACATGCAGGCCAGAGTGACGTTCTGCCTCGACCACGTTGCTCACATGGCAAAAGCGAGGCTTCGCCGGGAGGGAAGACTTCCTTTATGCATCTCCTGACAGTCTCGGTTATACGAACACTAGCTAGTGTAACCATAGTTAAACCAAGTATATTTGGCGACAAGTTGAGGGGTGACAAGTATTCTGAAACGGAGTGGTATTACGTTAGTTCACTTTGACCCATAGGATTTGTAGCGGATTTGCACGATGACACCCGTCCCACAAGCCAAACATGTTTCACCATGTTTCACCATGTTTCGGATTTCTTACTTGATTTCAGTATACCCCTTTCCCTAACCCCTTTTGAAAAGACGGGCTTTATCAATGGCCAAAAAAAATCGCCGAGCAGAAGTTCTTCATGAACTCGAGGAGTGCGGCGCTGGCGCAGCAGCTTGTGCCCTCCACGTACGTGCAGCAGGGGCTGGATGCAGTCCGCTCGCGTGAGAAGCTGGTGACATCTCTGCTGGCGCAGCGCCGCCTCCCCGACGAAGGCTGGGACGACGCCAGCGTGGAGCTGCTGCTGCACACGCTCTCGGCCATGGACAGCAACAACTTCCGCGGCAGCGCAGGCGCCGGCGAGCGCGAGGCGCGCGTTTTCTCTCCGCTGGTGGCGCGACGCCACTTCTACTTGGCGCACGGGGTGGGCAGGTCGGGCGACGTGGCGGCGGTGCAACCCAAAGCGGCGGGGTCGTCGCTCCTCGTGCAGGTGGCCAACGCTCTGGCCAAGGATGTGCTGCGGCTCGCTGGGATGCGCGCGGTGCAAGCGGCGCTGGTGCTGCCTGTGGCCACGGGCATGTCATTGACACTCGTGCTGCTGCAGCTCAAGGAGTCAAGGCCCCACGCGCGCTACGTCATCTGGCCGCGGATCGACCAGAAGTCCTGCTTCAAGTCCATCTTGGCGGCTGGACTGACGCCGCTGGTGCTGGCGAACGTTCTGGTAGAGGGAGAAGGCGGCACGCCCGGTGATTTCCTCAAAACGGACCTGGCAGGCATGGCAGCTCTGATGGATAAGTACGGGAGCGACAGCGTGCTGGCTGTGATGAGTACTACGAGCTGCTTTGCACCGCGGGCGTATGACAGCGTGGAGGAGATCGCCAAGCTTTGTCAGGACCGAAAAATCGGTAAGAGCGAGTCGAATGGATTGTACGCAGGATGGTGACTGATGAAAGAGAGTTTGCTGTGGTGTGTCTTGCCAAAGCGCACGTGATCAACAACGCGTATGGCGTGCAGGCATCTAAATGCGTGCACCAAGTGGAGCTAGCGATGCGCACTGGTCGAGTGGATGCTGTGGTGCAGAGTCTCGACAAGAATTTCATGGTCCCTGTAGGCGGGGCAATCGTGTGCTCGGCATCCCCGGAGGTTGTCGACCGCGTGGCAAAGTTTTATCCTGGACGAGCTAGCGCTACACCAACGCTCGACTTCTTCATCACCATGCTCCAGATGGTTAGTTCGGCACCCATATGAATTAAGCTTCGCTGGTTATTGACGCCGAGTCATCTGTATATCAGGGGAAGCGTGGATACCAACGGCTACTGCAAGAACGCAAATACCTCGCAGTTTACATGCGCGAACAGCTTGAAGCCCTCGCAGCAGACGAAGGGGAACGCGTGCTGCACGTCTCGGATAATGAGGTAACAGTGACACGCTATTTGAGGCGGTTGCAAACTCTGCTGTCTTTTATCCACATCTAATACGGAGTGCTGATTTGTATACACAGGTCTCTTTCGCGATGACACTAGGCACGTTTTGTTCAAGTATGACGGACCTGCAAGAGAAATCACGACAACTTACTATGCTGGGAGCTATGCTGTTTTCACGAGGAGTATCCGGGGCACGGTGAGTTCGAAGCCAAGCTAAGTGGGTGCTTGTTCCCAGCCATTTTGACAGTTGCGTGCGTGCTGTCACAGTGTGGTGTCATGTCTAGACCGCAAAACGATCGCAGGGCATGAATTTAGTGCCTTTGGAGCGCACCACGACGCCTTTCCGGTAGCTTACGTAACTTTTGCGTGCGCACTGGGCATGCAGCCTGGCGAGGTAGATTTGCTCGTCACGAAGCTGCAAAAGACTATTCGCGAGTGGCGCATGAAGCAGGAAAGAACAGAAATCTCTGCGGCACCAACCTCATCCGAATCCGAACTAGAGCAGGAATCAGCAAAGGATTTCAAGAATACTCGTCTATAAATCTGTTTCCTGACGTGCTATCTTCTCCTGTGGTCTGGTTCCCAGACAACACACGGTTTAGTGCTTCTTGCCGCCACTCTTCGACTTCTTGTTCTTCTTCTTACTCGCAGGTGGCGATCCGGCTTCATGCTCAGCGTCGCCCTTGAACTCAAGCTCTCCGAGGAGCTCTTTGGCAATGGCATCAGCTGCAGCAGCGGCATCGACTTCCCGACGGCCCTTAGCGCCCTCCACAGCCTTTTCCGTGAATTTGGCCATGAACTTCGCCGACTCAACCACGCGGGGGTCCTCATCGCCATACGCCTCCTTGTACAGTGAGTACACCTTCTTTTCGTACGCAAGCGCCTCGCGGTAGCCACCAGCCAATCCACATGCCAAAGCCATTTGGCGCAGCGTATTTGCCGCCTGATTGCGATCAAACTCGCCGCGACGGAGAGACTCGCGGTGGCACATTAGCGCCAGCGTAATTTGCCCCACGTCCTGGCACATCATGCCCATCTTGAAGTAGAGCGAGCTGATCTCAGGGAAGTGAGGGCCGCAGCACAATTCAAGCAGATAAATGGCACGGCGAATGTGCGGAACGGCCAGTTCCGTCTGGGCATTGGCGTGCAGGAACAACGCCAAATTCGCGTGCGCGAAGGCCGTGTCGTGGTAGTCGATGCCTTGGAGCTGTGTGTACAGAGCCAACGCTCGCTGTTGTTGGACAATAGCACCGGCAACGTCACCAGCGTGGTACAGCACCGTAGCAAGGGACGAGCTGCATAGTGCTGCATCCTCATGGGCTGCCCCACACACCTGGAAAAGCAGAGACGACGCCTCCTGGAGGAACTCGTACGAGCTCGAAAGCGCGCCCTGGCTCAAGTGCACACGACCACGCTCAAGGAGCTGCTTGGCCTGCGTCAACGGATGCGCAGGTAAAGAGCTCTTGACAACAGGCACGACACCAGTGATGTCATCGAGGGTGATCGGTGCGGCGCATGACGACGAAAAATCGTAGTTACGGCTCACCACACGCAGACCCAGACGCTGGCACAGGCGTCGCAGGAGGACTGGCTTTTGCACGCGACCAAGCGAGATAGCGTTTTCGCTCTGCACCACTTCGCGGCCAGGACCCCAAAGAGACAACTCGTAATCGAAGCGGGCTCTAATCTCCTTGTCAATGCGCGCCCACAGCGATTTCACATTCAACGAGGCCGTCGTAATCGCAATAGCGTCGCTACCATTGGTATCTGCATCATCATCACCCTTCTCGACAGCAGCCGAGGTTGATCCGAGAATGCTATTCAAGAGCTTCACGATAGCTGACCCCGGGGCAGCACGAATCGAGTCGTTGGAGTTTAAGACATCCGCCAGAATGTGCTTGGCTGCGCGCGAGATCATCTCCACTTCGAGCATCTCCAGCAAGTACTTGGAGATACCGTTAATGGCCTCCAGTTTCTTGGCAAGAGACGCCAGACGGCCCAGGTAACGCATGTTGATACCGCACGAGTGCATCAGCTCAGTGAGTGCGTAGCCGTCAGCGGGAGCAATGGCACCACGACGGACGTCCGCCACAAAAGCGGGAACAACAATTTTCTGGAGGTACTCAGCGGCATCCTTTGCGGCAGCTTCGTCAGCCTCGATCTGCGCTGCATCGGTTGAAGCGGGGTAATCCATAAAGACATTGGGGTTCAACACCACCGAAGGAACCTCTTCCTCCTCCTCTTCCAGTTCGCCCTTGTCGGTTTCCTTCTTCTCAGTCGCGTTCTTTTCATCCCCAGCCTCAGAAGTCTCACCCTCCTTCTTGTCCTTTTGGGCTTCCGCTTCCTTAGCCTCCTTTGCTGCAATACGAGCCTCGCGGTTCGCGCGACGGGCCTGGTTCTGCTTCCACAACGAGTATAGCTGGACCAGTTCCGGGCGCAACAGTGCCACATAACCTTCATCGTCACGAGTGAAGCACAGCCCGTCGTCCTCAGGTGCAGAAGCCTTCTCCTCTGTGTTCTTTTGCGCAGTCTCACGGTTCTTGTAAAAAGTCCAGTCCTTCGGCGTAATACGGACGAGATCCAGGACGTACAGGCGACCATCGGAGCCCTGAATGCCCTTAGCCTCAACGGCACCACAGATAGTGGCCACTTCTGTGCTTGCTTCGCCACCGCTCACAGGTGGGCCACCAAGACTTTCCTGCTCCTTCTCGGCAGCCAGCTCTTCTTCACTCTTACCAAGTGGCTTGATGCTGCGCTCCGCAATGTGCAGCTTCTCACCAGCCTTCAGCATAAGCTTATGCATGGAGCTGTTAGCAGCAATCGTCTTACCGTGATCCACAGACCCGTACACAAGCTTGGAGGACGCATCTCCCATAAGAATGCCTGGGATAAGGCTCTGGGCAATGACACGAACACCAAGGTAATCCACCACCGTCGTAGCCAGCGTATGCAGGTCACACACATCCACTTCATTGAATGCCTTCACGCCCTGCAGGTCGCGGTTGGCAGCTGAGTACGCATTCTCCTCGCCGCCAGCATCCGCAGAAGACTTACCGTCAATAGACACCGAGAAGAAGATGTTGTTGAAAACGTACACGTGCGCACTCTTGTCGTCCATAGGGTTGATAGGAGGAATGTTTCCCTCAACGATGGCCACCGCGCCTTGCGTCGCAGCCTCCACAAACTCCGTCACGATCTTGTACATGACCCGAGCGCGAACAATCTCCTCGTTGAGCGATTTCGTCGGCAATTCACGGCAGCACTGGTACTCCTCGTTCCAGTCACGCAGCACGCCGCGCTCATCCATGCCGAAAGATGAACAGAGCTCGTCTTCCGCACGATTAAGGTCGTACGTGTGCTCCTCAGTCGCTGCAGCAACAGGGGTGTTCCAAGGGAGCTTACCACCCAGGCTGGAGCCAGCAGCCACCATCCACTCAATCGAGGAAGGTCCCTCCTTAGCCAACGACGCAGCCTTGGCGAGGAGAGCAGCATACGACTCACGGAACTTGGGCGACACGGTGCTCATCACATTCAGCAGCAGGTGCGAGTGCGCAGCGGCGGTCTTGTGCGGGCGCGGGTCGAACTTGGATGCGGTCGAGCGGTTCACGAAGAAGCCATTGACGTGCGCCGTGATGTGGTACCGCGTGTTGTCGCCTGCGACCACCACCTCCAGGTAGAGCAGGTCGCCCGCCAGCTTGCGGGGTCCCGGGGGCGGGTTGTAGCCCGAGAAGACGATGCTCTTGACGCAGGCAGGGAGCTTGGCATCCGGCTGCTGCTGCTGTTCCTGCTCCTTCTGCTGGCTGGCGTCGTTCTGCTGCTTCTGCTTGTTTTTCTTCCCCTTCTTGCTCTTCTTCTGGTCCTTGCCCTTGGCGGGTGTCTGCTCCGCCTGCTCTGACTCCTCCTGCGCAGCTGGGGCAGCGCCAGGGAAGTTGTAGAACTCGGCCAGCTCGGGCTTGACCGGCACCTCGACGCCCTCGAGCTTGTGGTGGATCTCACGCAGACGCTTGAGCTGCTGCTCGGAGATCTCCTTGAGCTTCTTCTCGTCCATCTCCTCGCCCTCGGCCGGCTCCTCGACCTTGCTGGCGTCGGCGGCGGCTTCGGGCTGCGCCTCGGGCTCCGTGGTGGCCTGCGGGATGGGCGGGTTGCTCAGCACGTCGCGGAAGCGACGCACGTGGGCGCGCACCTTGCGCGCGTCGTACTTGTCCAGCACCATGCGCAGCGTGGCGCCGTCCGCCACGTCCTCGTACTCGGCGAGCTCCACGAAGTCGTTGAGCGGCCGCCAGGCGCCGTCCGCGAGGCTCTGGGCCTCCAGGTGGTAGCACGTGAAGCAGGCGAGCGCCGGGAACTCGGCGATGAGCTGGCGCAGAGACACGACCGTGTCCGACGGACTCACGCTCTCGAGCCGCACGGGCTGCGCGCCCTTGGCGGCGGGGGGCGCCACCAGCACGCTGAAGGGCTGCTCCTCCGCCGCCACGGCCTGCTCTTCCGGCTGCTGCTGCGCCGGCTCGACGGTGTCGCTGCTGCCCATGGGAACTCGGTCTTGCGCTGCGGGGCTCTGGTTGCGATCTGAGTGAGGCCAAGTGCGTTGCAACGTGTGGTGCGCGAGCGCAAGAGGTCTGCGGCTGCCGGACCAGCACGAGCGGGAAAAGAGCAGGGCTGTCTGGGATACTGAGAACGCCGCAAGTACGATATTTGTATATTACGTGCTGGTCCGATAGCGCTTGTGGATGCCCGTCAAACCCGAGCCCGTCGGATGGGGAGAGCGGGCTGGACAGGGGATAGACTCCCACAGCATTGAAGTTTCATCTGTTCTGTTGTTTAGCCAGGCATTTCTATATTTGCTGCAATGTATCCAATCGGTAAATACAGGGTATGTGAGGTGATAGGATTTACGCACCGGAATAACACGCGCCGAGCTCCGAGCCCGCGGCAGCTTCGACGTGGGTCTAATGGCGCTGCACACGCCACCTGCACAGCGCTTGGCGCCTGCACAGCGCTCGGCGCCTTAAGCATATGCCGTGGTGCGAGGCCTATGAATTAGCGCAGACCGCGCGCATTCGGCTGGCCTGCTTTTGCAGCCATTTTTGATGGATACCGTGGTGTGCGCTACACAACGCATTGAATTGATAGGCATGCTCATCGGAGCTCTTCGCCGCAGCCTGGCGCCCTCACGACCCTCGCTGCAGCTGCGCCGCCCGCTTGCCCCCTTCGCGCGCCGCGCCATGAGCTCCGACGAACGCGCCAAGGCCGATGCCGCGGCTGCCTCGGGTGCTGCCGCCGCCGTCGGCGAAACCATCTTCGACAAGATCATCAACCGGCAGATCCCCGCCAAGATCGCGTACGAGGACGAGCAGTGCCTGGCCTTCCACGACGTGAACCCGCAGGCGCCCGTGCACATTCTCGTCATCCCCAAGCAGCGCGACGGTCTCACGCAGCTCGCGCACGCCGAGGAGCGCCACGAGGCCATTCTGGGTCACCTGCTCTACGCCGCCAAGCTGGTCGCCAAGCAGGAGAGCCTGGACAAGGGCTTCCGCATCGTCATCAACGACGGAGAGGACGGCTGCCAGTCCGTCTTTCACCTGCATCTGCACATTCTCGGCGGACGCAAACTGGGCTGGCCTCCCGGATAAAGGGGCGGGTACGCCATGGCGGCATTGATGCGCTTGAGAGTGTGGAGAAAGACTATCAAGGCACAACCAGCCGCTCAAATGTGATCGTTTAAGGTAGCAAATGCAAAATACAAAGGATCTACCACTTTATTGAATTATTTTCTGTTGCTGTCCGTAGTGGCTGTCGGTGTGCTGCTCTGTCGATCTATCCGCGGCCGCTGATCTCCTTGTGGAATTGCTCCAGGAACGTCTCCATGAACGCGTGGCGCTCCTCCGCCAAACGCTTCCCGGCGTTCGTCTTCATCATGCCACGGAGCTTGAGCAGTTTCTACATCGTCAGTAAAGATTCGTGAGCTGTGTGATACCAGCGACAGGAAATCATCTGCCCTGCGTACCTCGTAAAAGTGGTTGATGGTGGTGTTGGGACGGTTCGGATCCATGTACTGCTCTTTGGTCATGCTTTCAATTGGGGGCACGTCTGGGTCATACAGCGGGCGCAGCTTGTGGCCTCCGTACGTGAAACAGCGGGCGATTCCAATGGCTCCGATCGCATCCTACACAACAAGTAGTCCATTGCAGCGTCATGAACGTAAGCACTTCATAGTTTTCACAATACGCTACGAAAACGGCAGCGTACCAATCGGTCAGCATCCTGGACACAACCGTACTCGACAGTGTACGATTGCTGCAGCAGACACCACCAGCGTTATTAGTTCGAGTCCATCATCCTACCCAATAGCACAGCAGCGTACCGCCGCTCCGCTGGCTGCGAGCTCCTCCTTGAACCCCATACTGTCGATGATAGACATAACTCGCTCGATCTTGTCGCTGGACACGCTCTCCGACTGCAAGAACGCCACCGCCCGCTTCGTGGGCTTCTCCTTGTCGCTCTGGTACTTCCAGTCGTCGATGTCATGCAGCAGTGCCGCCAGGTCCACGATCTCCAGGCTCTCCTCGGGCACTCGCTAGAGAGAACAATCAAGACATAATCCCCATTAGGCAAAGGAGCAAGAGCCTTCAGCTCGGCTGCCAGCGCGCCCACCTCCTCCTTGGCGAGCGACCGCGCCACCGTCCAGACGCGCTCGATGTGGCGCCAGTCGTGCGAGGCGTCATTACTCTTGAGCTGCTGCTCCACGAACGCCGCCGTGCGCTGCACCAGTCGGGATGTAGCCATCTTCTCGCTTTGCACTGGGTCTTGGGCCACCAGATTGCGTTCTGAGGACGTGGATAACGTCAAGTGGCTTGAGTCACCCGCCAAGTCGGACGCGAGTTGCCCTTTGTGGCGCCAAAACCCATGGCGCTCGCGGATTGGTCGATCCAAATCGCGATTAAGTGCGGCAGCTTCAACTTGAAACCCCTGGCACGCGGGCACTCAGCCGCCAAAAGGCACAAGCCGCCAGACGCACGCCATGAGCTCCCGCGCGAGCTCCAGCCGCGGCCCGAGCCATGCGGCCGTCGTCAAGAGCGAGCGGCCCCGCAAAATCACGGCCAAGGCTGACGAGCTGGACGCATACATGGAGAAGCTCTACGACGACGACGTCGAGTCCAAGCTGGATGGGGCCAAGATGATCCTGCAGCTGGCCGAGTTCGCCGGGAACATCGAGGCGCTCGTGCAGAACGAGTCGCTCATGGTCCGTTCCGCTGCGTTAAGTGTCGGGTGTGGTTGCTATTGCAGGGGCTGACTGTGTCTGCTGGTTGTTGACCTGAGCAGAGTCTGCTGTCGCGCGTGCTGAACGACGACTACAAGAAGAGCTACGACTTTTCGCTCACCATGATGCGCATTTTCTGGTGCTTCTCCAACTTCCTGCAGCTACACCCGATCCTGGGCAACTACCGCATTGGGGCCATCACGCTCAAGATTGTCGAGTTCGAACTCAAGCGCCACCAGCTGCGCCTCGAAGAGGAAAAACTGCTGGAGGCTGCAGCCAACGAGGCTCCAACGGGCGATGCCCAATCGACTGAGGACATTCTGGCGAAGCTAGACCGCGAGAAGAAGCGCAACAAGAAGCGCATGAAGAAGCAAGACCAACTCCTGTGAGTCTGTGCTGCGTTGGCTGCTCACGAACCGCTCAGACAGCCGTGAACTAACTCCTGCTCTTGTTTCTGCAGATACGTCTGCTTCAGCGTACTGCTAAACTTGGCTGAGGACATTCACACTGAGCGTAAGATGGTCAAGCGAAAGATTGTGCAATTCCTTGCTAAGGTTCGTATGCTTTGGCAGACGCGAGCATGCGTAGTCGATCTTATTATCGTTTTTGATCTCCTTGTTATGCAGTTACTCGATCGCGTGGCACCTGACCTGGTTATTCTAACCATAACGTTTCTCAAGAAGCTGAGTATTTTCGAGGAGAACAAGGACGTGATGGTGGATCTAACAGTTGTGGAAAAGCTCGTACGCTACCTCAACTGCAACCACGACAAAACCATCCAGACAGCTCTAAAACTATTGTTTAACCTGTCCTTCGACCCAGCTCTGCGCGAAGTGCTCGTTCGGAATAGCCTTATTCCCAAGCTTGTGGAGTTGCTCAAGAAGCCCCCTTTCCGCGCTTTGTCGCTGCGAATTCTCTACCATCTTAGTATCGATGACCGATGCAAGTCGATGTTTACGTACACAGAGGCCATTCCGATCGTCATGCAGTTGGTGATCAATTTTCCTCAAAACATCGTGGCGAAGGAGCTTGCTGCTCTCGCTGTGAACCTCAGCCACAACGCGCGTAATGCCGAGCTCATGTGCCAGAATCGTGGCCTGGAAGCCCTTGCTACACGGGTATTCCGTACCCGTGATCCCCTCCTAATGAAAGTTATTCGGAACATCTCACTCTGGTCGTATACACTTCAAGAAGATCTAGTCAGTGACAAGGCGTACAAATATCGCGGTATGTGGGCCCCTTTTGTTGTGCCGTTCATCGAGTTGTGCCTCAACACGGACAATCACGACTTCTCGATCGAAGTTCTGGCAACACTAGCAAACATGACGCCAAGCGACCTACCTTCGAAGACATCTTGGGACAGATTGGTGGTGGATCATTCGTTGACCCCTTTCCTCAACAAACTCCTGGTCCCGGGTTTCTCACAAGATGATATGATTCTTGAAGTCGTGCTTTTCGTCAGTGCACTCTCGTTGGAGCCGAAATGCGCTCCTCTTCTGTCATCTTCTCGACTTGTGCGCACATTCCACTCGCTCTTCCAGGAGAAACAGCACGACAATGAGCTTACCCTGCAGCTGCTTTACGCGTTCTATCGCATGCTGCGACACCCAGAAACGTTTGAAGAAATCCTCTTTGGTGTGGGCTTCGTGCCAGATCTGCTCCTTGCCGCGGATGCTCCCAATATTGAAGTTCGCCGCATGTGTGATGTCCTCATGGATTTGATTTTGGACCACGACCTCAACGATGGTGGAACCATTGGCGACTTCGGGCACCTCATTCGGCAGCGAAGGTTTGAAATTCACAATGCGGAGTACCTCGAGATGATCCATGCTGAAACACAAAGCGTAGCCTATCGCAAACACCACGGAATGGACGACGGCGGCGGTAAGGGAGACGATGACGATAGCAGCTAAAAACTCAACGAAAAGGCTACGCAAACGTCCGGATCCATATTAAACTTTCAAATTATCATACTTCTGCTCCTTCAACTGCTTCATGAACCTTAACCGATTCTCTTCTTTGTCAAGAATCCGACGACGCTTTTACGGTCGATACCAAAACGCGGCAACGCCTTCTCCGGCCAGTAAGAGTTGTGCTCACTGTTAATAGATGCTCCTGGTGGGATCAAATACATGTTGTACGGACACCTAGGTGAAATGGTCAGGGCAAGAGCGCGCGAGTTATGCTTCCGTTTGTCCGAATAGCGAACTAATTGCCGAACAAACTTCCAGTGATCGTACGCCGATTCCAAACAGAAAAATGCCATGGCTGATTCATGGAGATTGCGCACCTCGGTTTCCATTCTTTCCATCCCGACTGTTCCTCGCTGTGTCACCACAATACCTCGACCGTCAGGAAATTCGACAGGGGCCATTCCATCGCGAGTACGGCACCAGAATGCATCCACTGGAAACTCGTGGTAGCTGCTAGTATCGGAGGCGTCTTGAATCCGAATAAGACATGACCAAGCAACGGAGGTCCGGACCACAGGCATCTCACCATCGATCTCCATCTTCTGGTCGTCGCCATCTAGCGGCTTTGAATCGAGTCCGCAATCGATCAAGTCGACGAAAAACTGCACGGCTCGCCATTCAGCCAAATGCCGAGCCTCCGCTTCTGTCCCCCAAGTTGCCCGGCACAAGACATGCCCGTCTACTCGTACAGCACAATGTATACCTGCACCAGTGAGTGCATCTTGAGCACTTCGCCCAAATGAAGGACGAGGTGGATCTTCCACGGTAGTTGTAATCTAGCGTTGAAAAAGAATACGTACTGATAGTTAGGCAAAACTAACAGTCACTGAGCATGAACAAGTAACGTACACTAGCGATGCCCGACAATTTCAGGGCCTGGAAGGAATCCACAAGCGAGACGTACGCTAGAGACTTGTTGTCCAAGAAATGCAAAAGCTGGGCCCAGATGGATCGGATTCTATTCAGCTTGCCCAACATACCATCCACAGCTGCATTACAGGCATCAGGCTTCGCCACCTTAGATGCCTTGAAACGAATGACATCATTGACATCAACAAGAACTTCAAAGGTGCCTTCTCGCAGACGCTCCATTCTAATGTTTGCCGTGACATTCGGCACGATTCTTGTATGCTCAGCTCCGCGATACTTTAGCGACCCTCTGAGTCGATTAATGCCAGCACACAACTCATCCGTAGGGGTGAATAAGCTTCTGATTGCAGCGCGAAACTTAGCATCATCCGAAGTACCGCTTTCGGATTCTTCTGGATACCGCTTCTCCATTTCTTTTACGAACGCTGCCTCTTGCTCCACTACGGCAGGTGGTTGAGATGCTGTTTTCACTGCTGACGGATCCCAGTCATCATCATCAAACCCTCCATCTGAGTAATCATCATCGTCGTCATCCATTTCATCGTCGCTGCACAAAATGAGGTTGCTTTTCTTTACTTGGGTTGGCGGAGAGGGGCGTGGCTGGCTCGTCGCAGTAGATCCTGTTGTAGTTGTAGTACTTGTTGGACGGTTAGTGCTCGATTTGGAGCAGGTTGACGCAGGGGGTGGCTTCAACTTGTTGAGTTCTTCCAGAATGTCGCGCCACCTCTCGTTTGCAGACCGCTTAGCGTCTTTCGCGTTTAAGCAAGCTGTCGAAATCGCGAGCGTACCGCGAACCAAAATGAAGTACATGTACAGTGGTGGAACAAGCTTTTCCGACGCAGATACCTATAGCCAACGCGCAGCACGTCAGTCACCGGTCTGTTATCAATCATCTCTAGGTCAATAAGCACAGGCTTACCTTATCATGATTTTTTGCTTGTGTTTCATTACCTGCCATCAATGTTGTTGGGGTTTGAGCAAGTCGGTCATTGTAAGTGACCAGTAACGCCTTCCAGGTACCAATAATTCCATCTAGCGTATTGATCAGAATCGTGGTAGCCTTGTCCTTTGCGATCTCAATGGATGCTCCTTCTCCGTAGGCTTCGACGACTCCCTCGGATACAGTGAGTACGCAACTCACTAGACCATCATTTCGCTTCGTTGCCGTCCGGGATACCTACATGAAATAAACGCAGTCGTTACAGAATGGAATCAGACTAGCCGTCCAACCAAGACATGCAGTTTTAGAGAGCCTACCATGAAAGTCGACGAAAGCGAAATTGTCTCCGACTTGACTCTGAGGTCCCACACAATTCCTTTTATCGTGCCAATAACCTTCTCTCGATCGTGGAAGAGAAGCTTAAGCAGCTCCTGGTACACATCCGACTTCGCCTTTGCAGTCACATCTTCTGAGCGTGGAGGGGAATCTCGTTTAGGATCAGACCCGCTTCGGTCTTCCACAAACAGGTTAGCTGTGTTCGATGCCGACGTGCTGTCACCTTCCTGTTCAGCGTATCTCCTTTCTGATGATAACGGCGTGTCTAGTTCTCCGTTTGAATACGACAGGCGCGGACGAGGAGCTGCACGCTCATCCTCATAGCCTTCCTCTGTGCTCGGCGCATAGTGCCGCTTCCGCAAAATCCCAATAGACCTCAATTCTGCGTTCCTGGAATCTGTGTTTTCAATACTTCCAGTGCGATCATTCGTGCTATCGATCACGCCGTAGTCGCTCACACTGTCGTAGTTGTCCACGCTGTAGTCACTGGCAGGATCTTGATGAGGCTGAATAATTTCAGGCTTAGTTGGTTTAAATTCGTTCTTGATTTGCTCAGCGCGGTCGAGGTTTTGGTTCTCTTCGTACTGGTCGATAAGCTCCATCAGGAATAACATGAGCGCATCAACTGCCTCGCTTTTCGTGCCAGGTACCGACGAACCACGCCTACAGACTAGAGGAAATTCTTGGATATGGGCAACCACATCATAAACAACGTTACCAGGGTCCTCGCAGCGCTTCTCGTATAGCTGTGAAGAAAATAATCAATAATATGCCGTGGAGTCATTTCCCAAGATAAGACAACCAACAAGGAGAAAGCGAACCTACCCGAACAATCCTTTTGGTAATCAGATAGTTGAAGGTCGCGTCTTTCACTTTTCGGGTGTCGTTAGCCGAACAAAAGCCGAATTGACTCTTCAAATACGCCAGCATATCACCGTAGAGCCTTCGGTGCTCCATTACTGCTCTTGTCAGCCGCGATAGTGCACCTATAGTAGCTTCTCGGTCAATCGAGGCAGTGAAATCAAATGACAGATGTCCTAGTCGGACGCGAGCATTGTATTCGGATGGCCCAACCATCTTTAGCTCGCGCCGAAGCTGAGGAAAAACCACAGTTAGGTACTGCAATACTATTGCACGATTACGATGTTTAAGCAGAAAGCTCACCTTGAGTCCCGCAGCCACATGAAACTCCTTGCTCATGGTCACCAACGATACAGATTGGACGGCAGTTGATAGTTCCTGGAGTGTTGACACGATATCAGCATTTGGGCCAACCAAAGCCAACAGGTACGCTCGACCCTCATCCACGCCGTAGCTTCTGGGCTTGGGGGCGACAGCAGCTTCACTTTGCTGCACTGGTGGAGGCTGCGGAGGAGGTGGAGTAGGAGTAGGAGAAGGAATTGTAGCTACAGCCGAAAGATTAGCAGTGCTTGCCTGTGCAGGCGAGACATCCATGGCAAAAGTCACTCGTTTCTTCGGTGTAGCACCCGGCGCCCTGGATGCTGAAGATTGTGAGCCATTCTGACGCAATATGGAAGGCGTGCACGGTTTCACGGCGCTGTTGTAGCTGCCATTTTCGGGTTGCCCTGAACTCATGTCGACCGCCATGTCCTCCACCGCCTGCGCCAGCTCCTTCTCGCTGGCCTTGACGACCGTGGGGGTCGCCTCCACCTCGTTCTCGCGCGTGATCTCCGCGTACCACTCCCGGAACTTCGCGGCAAACTGGAACTTGCGGTCCTCCATCACGGACTTCCTCGTCTCGAAGCTCATGATCTTGACGTACATCAGCAGCTTTTTGGCCGAGTGCAGCCGCTTCACGACCAGTCGGTCCTTCGCGATTATCTGCTCGTAGCGCGTCGAGAGTTGCAGCCGGTGGGCGTCCAGCTCGTCCAGAATGCGGAGGACGCGGCCGGGCGTGCGGCCGACGCGCGGGTCGTCGCGCACAGCCGCCCCCATGCGCACGAAGCGCAGCACGAGCGTCTTCCGGGCGCCCTTGCTCTGCTCCAGCTTGATGCTGACCTCCGCCCCCACGGCCGCCACGTCCTTCTGCACCTGCTTCAGCTTGCGCGGGCACACGAGGAAGTCCTCGACGCCCATGCCCACCAGGTAGTCGTCCGCCTCCACGGTGCAGATGGGGTCCGTGGCCGCGGCCTTGCCCGCCACTTTGTCCACGAACTCCATGGGGAAGCGCGGCGCCTGCTCTGAGCGCTTGTCCACCTGGAACACGTGCGAGTTCATGATGGCCGTGACGTGCACGCCCAGGTCCGCGAGCGTCAGCCCGTCCAGCGCCGCGCTGGGCAGCGAGTAGCGCACGTCGTATGCGCGGCCCAGCGACAGCAGCTTCCGCGCGGCCAGAGCCACCTCCACGCGCCACAGACGCACGCTCATATCGAACGCCAGCGCCTTCGAGTCGGTGGGTACGCCGATAGACGGTCCCAGGCCCCCCGCCAACAGGCCCATGCTGCTCGAATCGAAGATGCTACGGTTGCTCGCTGCTTTTCACGGTTTGGCCAGGTTTTGATAGTAATCGCACACATGTAACTCTCTCTATCATATTAGTGACTATAACGGAGTACTATTAATAATATATTTGGAATCGTATCAACGACCGATACACATATTAGTATGAGGACAAACACAGCATCAATAGTACCATTTCAGTTCCCATAGAATTAGGGTTATGTGCTCTAGATACGTTGTCATGAAGCATAGAAGTGTCTTTTCAGATCACCCCCCCTCCTTCAGCACCTCAGTCTGTCTAAGGAGGCACATCGATTCCGTTGATAATATGGTTGCGCAAGATGCTGACGTTCTATGCGCAAGGCGCTGACATTTCACTAGTGACGGTCACATGGACATAGTATGATATTCTATTTTAATATCATGTAATACTACCATATTAATAATAATTATATTCATAAGGCCGGAATGATTTTGGATATTAGTATTGATATCTCGGACTTATTTATTATAATAGTATAGTCCAAGTCACCACAACTGTAGCCGTGAAACGATTGATGTTGCCGTTGCAGAGCTACCAGCGATTGTCGTCGCCTTCAAAAGAAGCTAACTGGCGTTCACCGGGATGCCAACTACGGTCTCAGTACGAAGGCTATGTTGCCTCGGAGATTTCAGTCTCATATTCGCGGTTTTAGGTCGTACGCCTACTCCATCAGGAAGATGCGGCTGGCGACGTCTGCAACGAGCCAGTCGATGCCGTCTACGAGGCCGTCGCCCGTGACAGCGCTGCAGGAGATAATGCTCCAATGCCGCGTGGAAAACTGAGCGGAGCGCAGCCCCAGCGCATCCGCGATCTCGGAGGAGGAAAGCGCACCAGGCAAATCCTGCTTGTTGGCGAAAATGAGCAGCGTGGCGCCTGCCAGTTTCTGGAGAATAGAACCAGTGCCACAGCATCAGCAACAGGTACTAATACACAACAGTAGCTAGCTGAGAATGAAGCACACACCTCTTGCGTCAACAGATTGGCGAGCTCACGCTTGCAGTCCTCTAGTCGCCGTCGGTCGGCGCTGTCAACGACCCAGATGAGGCCATCCGTCTGCCATGCCACGCAGTGTCAGCTCCAGCAGTACCACCCACAGGCACAGCCCTCTCACTCTCCAAACCTGTTCAAAGTAGTTCCTCCAGTACGAGCGAATGGTCTGCTGGCCTCCGACGTCCCAGACGTTCAATTTGAAGCTGATGGTTGGTCACACACCGCACGACAACGATCAGGACTTGTACCCACCTGCAGCAACCACAAGTATGGCAGCCCCACACACTCACTCCTTGTACTCGAGCGTCTGGATGTCGAAGCCCAGCGTGGGCGAGATCTCCGTGATGTCCTGGCCCATGAACTTCTTGAGGATCGTCGTCTTGCCGGCATTGTCCAGGCCTCTGCCCGCACAGCAGTAGCGCATCAGCTCCACTCAGCTCCTCTCTCCTTCGTCGTCACAGCGCCAAACGCACAGCATGAGTACGCGGATCTCCTTCTCCTTCTCCTTGACCTTCTTGAGGATACTCAGCAGCCCCATCTTCACTCGCTACCGAATGCTCGATATGGCGAAATGCTAAAATTGCAGAAATGGCCGCACGAAAAGCGCATGAAACGACGCGACCGCGAGTTCAACTTCTGCAGTGACGAAGCTGCTGCTGTCATGACCAAGGCGCTTCCGCAGAGACGATGGCTGCTGGAGAAGCGCGACGGCAACCAGGAGGACGCGCACGCCCCGGAGCCGGGCGCTCGGCCGGCCAAAGTCCACTTGCCGGTGCAGCAGCAGCACTCGCCGGACTGGGACGAGGACGCGGAGCCTTTCGAGCGCAGACCGACGTCGCTGGAAGAGCTGCTGGATCTGGAGCTAGACCTCGTTCTGCCGGTGACGGCAGTTGCTGCTCCTATGAGCAACCAGGCGCCCGTGTGCGCGGCAAAAGAGGACGAGACCGACGTCGACTCTGTCTCGTTGGAGCTGCTGGTGAGTGAGCGGACTACTTGTGAATGCGCGAGAATCACCCACGCATATTTGCTTCTTTGCGTTGCATAATGCAGGCTATGCAGAGCCCACACGGCGAGAACCAGCACTGGCAGGGCGAAGAAGAAGAGCAACATGCCGTTCGCAGCGCGGCGTCAGTTCGACCCGAACACTCTCCACGGCGCTGGTTGAAGGACATGCCGGCCCCTCGGAAGCCCTTACCACTAAATCTCGTGTCGCCGACAGCATTCGTTCCGTCATTTCCCCCTTCTTCTGGACAGTCATCGACAGACGATGACTACGGCTTGGCATCGCCCATGGCGCTGCCCGACACACCTTCACAGACCCGATCAGGGATCGCATTAGCCTGGGATCTCGAGCCACCATCTCCGACACTAGACGATGCGCATACGAGAGCAGGAACAACTCGTCGCTTCGTGCAATCCAAGAGCGTCCAACGACCAGAACGTCGAGCCTCGGCATCTGCAGTTGCAACTAGAGCTGCCACGCCAAACCCACGAAGCCACCGAAACTATGGGCCTGATAGAGCAGCGTCAAGGTTAACAAGGTCCTCGCTCCCTACGTTACCAGAGGTTCGAGCTGGTAAGGCCAGACACGGCGGTATCTACTCGTTGCTACTGAAGAATAAATCTTCGAAACAGGAACCCGTTCTCGTAGAAGACACGCACAATCCTGAAGGTATGCGCTGTTCGCGTTGCATCCTGGAGAAGATTTTGCAGTCTTAACCCCCGTTTGAACACTGTGTCCGTCAGAGGTGACTGCGGCTCTGTCTGTAGCCAAGGTGAGTGCAGCGAGATGTTGCCATGCATGCCCTGGTCGCTTCAGGGTGGTCTCACGACTACACCTTGTGCACAGGTCTCTCCGCCTCGCACTTTTGGCAAACCCAAGCACGGGGGTATCTACAAAGTGCTTCGAGGCGGCCACGGACCGCGTTAGTCTCCTACTCGAAAATACAAACTGCGTTTGAGCCCATTTGAGTGTTTTCTTCTTAGGCTTCTTGAGCCCAGGAGCTCCGCTAAACAAAAATGCATGCTCCCAAGTTGCAGTGAAGTGGATTTTTTCCTGATGTGGATATAGCTTGTCGAAATGATCGCACCATTTCGCAACACAAGCCCGAGGACACGCAAAAGATGAATCGCATTTTCGGCAAGAAAAAGCCCGAGGCGCCGCCCGTCAACATCTCGGATGTCGGGGGCAAGGTGGACGCGCGGGTCACGGGCCTGGACATGAAGGTGCGTTCTACAGCGGCGTGGCTGCTTCGCGGTGGCGATCGGCGCTAACTGGCCGCCGCTCTCCGCAGATCGAGAAGCTGGACCAGGAGCTGCGCAAGTACCGGGAGCAGATGAAGAAGACGCGAGGCCCCGCCGTCAACTCCATCAAGCAGCGTGCCATGCAGACGCTCAAGCGCAAAAAGATGTTCGAGGCGCAGCGGGACAAGCTGCAGGCGCAGTCGTTTAACATCGAGCAGGTGGGCGTCGGGAGTTTGGGAAGCGTTATGTGCGCGGAGCTGAATAATTGCATATTGCCTGCCGTGGGACTCGGAACTGTAGGCGGCGTTTGCGATCGACACATCAAGAGACACAGTCAGCACCGTGGCTGCGATGAAGAGCGCTGCGGTGCAACTGAAGGCGGAGACGCAGAAAATTGACATCTCGGAGCTGGAGGTGGGTTCAGGGGAAGCAATAATTAGAGGCCAATAAGTTGAGCGCTGACGTGTTCTATCTGTGATGCCAGGACGTGCAAGATGACATGGCAGACCTGATGGAGGACATGAACGAGATCCAGGAGATCATAGGCCGCTCCTACGGGTACGTGCTCGCGCAAATGCGCTTACACATAACACAAAGCTCCAATATGAACCCGTGCAGATTCTGACCTTTGTGTTCTTGCTGATACGATCAATGCAGCATCGGCGACGAGATCGACGAGGACGAACTGGAGGCGGAGCTAGAGGGGCTCGAGGAGGAGTGGGCCGAGGAAGAGGCCCTTGGAGAGGATGCAGAGCAGGCGCCGTCCTACCTCGCGCCAGCACAGCACCACGATCTGCCTGCCGCGCCCTCAGGCTCCTTGGACTCCAGTCGGACTGCTCGCGCCACGGACGAGTTCGGGTTGCCTGTGGCGTCATACTCGACGTAGTGCCGCGACGGCTGCAATCAAGTTGATAATTGCGCTGAGCAAAGAGATCTGCGCGACAATATATTCTAGCACGTCGCAACAGCCATGTGCTCGCGCCGTAGTCGCCGTCTGCTGGGGCTGTCAAATGGGAGAGATGGCTACACTCCACGTCCGGCGCGTCGATACAAGCCGAGAGAGCCAATCATTTCCCGGAATCAAGTTGGACAGGTGGGAAGCGGGTTCAGCAGGGTATTCATTTACCAATCCACTCAAAACATCAGATCTCCAGATTATGTTCGACACACTACTATTTGTTCTTACAGTGCGACGAGGTTTTACCCTCTTCGAGGTTTTATCATGCTCTGCGCCACGCATTTGGCTTGGCTCACTTCGGTATTGGTGGTTTTGGTGAACAGCTCTTCGGGCGCCCCAGATCTCAAGCAGCAACCACCACCACCAGCAGCAGCAGCAGCAGCCATGGCCCGCGAGAAGAAGGAGCCGCGCGTGAAGAAGGAGCGTAAGGGCAAGAAGGAGTCCCGCAAGAAGGCCGCCGAGGAGAAGGCGGCGGCCGAGAAGGCGGAGGCGCTCGAGAACATGTCGCTGGCCGACCGCCTGGCCGAGGAGGGCATCATCGCCACCTGCTCGCACAACGTGCGCTCGGTGCACAAGAACTTCAAGGACATCAACGTGCTCAACTTCAGCATCACGTACTTCGGCAAGGTGCTCATGGAGGAGTGCGACATCTCGCTCAACTACGGCCGCCGCTACGGTCTGATCGGCCGCAACGGCTCCGGTAAGTCCACGTTCATGAACGTGCTGGGCGCGCGTGGCATCCCCATCCCGGACAGCATCGACATCTACCACCTCAAGCACGAGATCGAGGCCAGCGACATGACGGCGCTGGAGGCCGTGCTGTCCGTCGACGAGGAGCGCAACAAGCTGCAAGCCGAGGCCGACGAGCTGTCGGAGCAGATGACGGACGAGTCCATGAGCGAGGAGGACAGCGAGGCCATCTCGGACCGTCTCACGGACATCTACGAGCGCCTCGACGACATGGACGCCGCCACGGCCGAGGTTCGCGCCCGCCAGATTCTCTCGGGTCTGACGTTCTCGGACGCCATGATGAACAAGAAGACCAAGGAGTTCTCCGGTGGTTGGCGTATGCGTATTGCCCTGGCCCGTGCCCTGTTCATTCAGCCTACTCTGCTGCTGCTTGATGAGCCTACCAACCACTTGGACATGGAGGCCGTCGTCTGGCTGGAGGACTACCTGTCGCGCTGGAAGAAGATCCTGCTTATGATTTCACACTCGCAGGAGTTCATGAACGAGGTGTGCACGAACATCATCGACCTCAACAACAAGAAGCTCGAGTACTACGCCGGTAACTACGACACGTACGTGCGCACCAAGGCTGAAAAGGAGGAGAACCAGATGAAGCGCTACAACTGGGAGCAGGACCAGATCAAGCACATGAAGGAGTACATTGCCCGTTTCGGTCACGGTTCCGCCAAGCTGGCTCGTCAGGCCCAGAGTAAGGAGAAGACTCTGGCGAAGATGGTTCGTGACGGCCTGACCGAGAAGGTCGAGAAGGAGGCCACCGGTGACTTCAAGTTCCCCAACCCGGAGCCGCTGCCACCTCCGGTGCTCATGTTCCAGAACGTGTCGTTCGGCTACCCGAACTGCCCCGTGTTGTACTCTGGTGTGGAGATGGGTCTGGACTTGGACTCGCGTGTCGCCCTTGTTGGTGCCAACGGTACGGGTAAGACCACGCTGCTGAAGCTGATCACAGGAGACTTGGTCCCCGTCGCTGGTAACGTTCGACCACACAGCAAGCTGCGCATCGCTCGTTTCAGCCAGCACTTCGTCGACGTGTTGGACCTGACCCAGTCGCCGCTTGAGTACTTCCGTTCGCTTTTCCAGACCAAGTCCGTTGAGGATGTCCGCAGCTACCTGGGCCGCTATGGTATCACCGGCGAGGTGCAAACACAGATCATGGGACAGCTGTCCGACGGACAGAAGAGTCGTGTGGTGTTCGCGTACATGGCGCAGCAGAATGCTCACATGCTACTGCTTGATGAGCCGACGAACCACTTGGACATGGAGTCTATTGATGCGCTGGCCCGCGCCATTAACAACTTCAAGGGTGGCATGCTGCTGGTTAGTCACGACATGCGATTGATTTCGCAGGTCGCCAAGGAGATTTGGCTCGTGGAGAACCAGTCTATCAAGGTGTACCAGGGCGAGATCTCGGACTTCAAGATGCGTGTGCGTAAGCAGCTGAAGCTGGCCGACAAGGAGCCCGTCAAGGTTGCCGACGAGTAAGTGCTCACGACAGCTTACCGCTCATTAGATGCCTGCTACATGTAGAACTGCAGTGGCGAACACCGCGGCGCGCTGTTCTGTTCATATTTGATTCCCTGCCGACAGTTAACTCATAGATTGAGAAATCTCACGTTGGCACATGTTTCACTTTCTACTTAGCTTTACGAGCTAGTCGTCATCCGCTTGGTTGTTGTCTTCGGCATTGCCTTGGTTGAAGTCGTGGGTAGTGAGCCCATCGTGGTCAAGATTGATTCTCAGGCCATTAACCGTGCACTGAACAAGTGCATTTCTGCTGTTGGATTCATCGCTTTCATCGTCCGTATCGTCACCATCGCCGTCCTGACTTCCACGCTGCCGATACAGTGACCCCGACCCGTTTGTGAAGTTGCTAGGTGAAAGTCCACTCGATAGGCGGCTGATCCAGGACGATCCGCTGGTTCGTCTGAATAGCTGGTGTCGGTGATTCCGACCTGCATTTCTTGCTCGATTGAAGAAGCGCAAGTGCTGGTTGTCCACGAGGACACAACCACAACTTGCATCATCGCCCATGCCATGGTCCTTGGATGTCGAAAACACAGTGATCACTCGTGCTGAGTTGCTGAAGGACAAACCCTCGCGAGTGGCCTCATGGGCTCGTATAATGCGCGAGAAACCATACTTCCCGAGAAATGTGTCAATCGCTTGGGCTCCGAAGCGCACGGCAACGCCTCCGCGTGGACTCTTACCGAAGCCTCGGGAGTCCAGTCTCCAGTTGCTAACCAACTCGTTGCGACCCAACACGCCTTCATTTCGCACGGGGTCACCCCAAATCATGTCTGCGATCATAGAGAGCTGCGGCTTATCAGCGTAGTATGTAGTGTCCAAAGTGTCCAGTGATGCTATCGTTGGCAATTTAGCGATCGTCTTGAGCAGGTCCTCATTTCCTTCGACTGGGCGAGGAATTCCACCGTGCACACAGAAAACATCGTTGTCAATGGCTGCAGCGACGGGAAGACGGTCAAATGCGTTGTTAAGCTGATGCCAGACGACACCGCCTTCACTAGCGCCGAACCGGGACTTGCATTGTGCAAGCAAGCAACCTGAACCGTAGTGAGCCTCGAGACCATTTACAGCACGCGTTTCGTGGTTGCCCCGCAACAAGAAGATCTTCCCTGGGTGGAGAAGTTTATGCGCGAACAGGTAGGCTGTGCATTCTAGTGACGAGCTTCCGCGGTCAACATAGTCACCGAGAAACAAAAAGCTGCCGGCCGTGAGTTCCAGCCCGAGATGCCAAATGTGCTCCGCGAAAAACCGCAGGTCGGTCCAGTTGCCGTGAACGTCACCGAACACATACACGGGGCTAGGCAGATCCAGACAACGTGCTTCGCGCTCCAGCAAGCCACCAACTTGAGCACTCATCTCGACCAGGTCCGCGGCAAACTGAAGAGATCGTAAATATGGCTGAGTTGTCATCATCGGATCCGCCAGCGCTGCAAGCACGCGTCGCGCCACACCAACACCTGCTGTAGCTGGAACCGACAAAGGCCGCAAAGATGCCAAAATTTGCGCCGACTTGATGCTTCCCAGGCGATCGATTCGCCCTGTTGGCTTGACACCAGTGTCCGTGATGGAATACATAGTGGGGACGAGTGTGTGGATCGACGATGAAGTTGAAGTTGTAGTCGACACTTGATACGACGAGGAAGACCCAGGCGCATCACTCGTCGTGATAGTTGAACGTCCCGAAGATCGCGCCGAGGCAAGCTGCTGCTTGAGAAATGCGATTTCCTTGTCTGTCTCCAGCTTTAATGCTACGTACGAATCACGAAGTTTCTGTGCGTGGAGAGTAAATTAGGCACACGGGAAGTTTGAACAAATTCACCTCGCGGCGTACCTGATGCTCTCGAGCGTTCTGTTCTTCACGGAGAAAACAAGCTTGAGTGCAGCACTTGACCGAGGCAGAACCCGAAGTATTTGTTGGTGGATTGCTCAACGGAGAGCGATCCTGGCCGTGCTGATGAAGCTGATCTTCGAGGCTGCAGTTCATCTTAATCGCTTCTTCTTGATGGTTCTGGTGTCCACGATGGATAGTGGCGGCGCCCATGAAGCACGGCGCATTTTGTCCGCAACAGCTTCACACGTAATGGACCGGAAATAGACTCATGGGACGTAACTCCAAGGTGGCCAGCCTCCTGGAAATCTTGGCGAAGGGTCATTCATACCCGTCGAGGATGGTGCCGTTGCGGATGCGGTGGTCTCTCCTGTTGCTGCTGGGTCTGCTCGTGGCTGTCGTGCCTAGTTGTGAGTGCGGCCGAGCTAAGGCGATCGACTACGAGGCGCTGGAGAAAGCGTGGGAGGCTGGCGATGCCGAAGTGGAGCTGCGAACGGAGGGGGAAGAGCACTACCGGCGGCTGCAGGGCAAGTAAGTGGCATGCTGGCTCAAGTAAAACGAGGGCGAAGGTGCTCACCCAGTGCCCGACGTGACTGCATTTCAGGAACGAGCAGGAAGCGAAGGCGCTTGGCCCGCAAATGATTTTTGTGACGATGAAGGACGCAGGCGGTCGATCCCGAGAACCCCTCTCTGACGTTGCATCACGGTGGAAAGAGGTGAGAAGCGTGGAATCGATTGCCATTGCACAATGAACGCACTCACGCACTGTTGCTCGCAGATGCTGTGGAATGGAGGGGTTGAAGTGAACATCTATGAAGTCGCCGACTCGAAGCTACTGGTTGGACTGCAAAAGGGAATTTTCGCTCAGGACGTCATGCGGTTTCTCGATGACCAGCCCAACGTGCAGGAGTACGAGTGGAATGGCAAGGCCTATGCTGGTGGACGTTACAAGCGTGGACACTACAAGCACCCCAAGAAGAGAGCAAGCAAACCTCGGCGCAAGAAATCAGCGAAGAAACCTGGTAAAGATCCTAAACATGGTAAACACCCACATACACAGCGGAAACATTCTCGTCAGCAATCTCAGAGCACAGACTCAACCAAAGCCAATGAGATGAGAACACCAAGCGACGAACTATGATAGCCCTTCAGCGAAAGAAACAAATCATTGAAGTCTTAGCTGGACGTTATTGCTGGAGTCATCCACGAACTAAAACCATTTGCGGTGTTCAGCTCTTTACCACTTTAGTTGCTACTGCGCTCACTGCGAATTGTTTCCAGCAGCGGACCCAGCATTTTGTTCTTCTTCGCGTTTTCCATAACGTTGTTCAGTCTCGGGTGGGAGTCCACGTCGCGCACAGCGCTGATGGCGTCGAGCGTGCGCAATGCGCTGCGAATGAGATCCTTCACACGCTCAACCTCGGGGCCGACCTGGTCCTCCTTCACCTTCTTGTTGATCGTCTTCTCTAGTGGATCTATCAACGAATCCAACGCACCCACAATGCTGCCAGGCTGGACGTAGCAAATCTTGATCAAGATCTGGTGGCTGAGCATTTGGATATCATCCTGGTCTCCCAAGCCTCGCTTCAGCTGGTCGAAGAACAGGGAGATGTCCAGCTGCTGAGGCAGCACCTGAATCAGAGTATCCACGCACGAGTACGCAGCCTTACGAAGAGGAAGGCCATCGTCCACCTTGTGCTTGAACGGCCCAAGATCCACCACACGCTCCAACTTAATTTCAGTCGCTTTCAAGAGCACTGGGAAAATACGTTCACGCACATACGGCACCAAATAGTGTGCGTGGTGGTGAGCAGCCGTATTGAGGACCAACAGGGCGGCCCGACGAACGTGCAGATCTTCATCTTCAAGAGCCGCCAGGAAGGGGTCAATGTGGGCAAAAATTGCATTGACAGCCGGTTCTTGGGCCGTTGTCGTCATGGCGTACTTGAGACTAGTCACTGCAGTCCAGCGCGACCACACGTCTGCGGATCCGCACAGCTCCGTCACAATGGGCATGATCTTGGTACTGTCCGTCACAGAAAGCTTTCCCATGCATTCTCCAACCATATTCCGGACTCCTTCCTCCTGGCGAGAGCTCATCTTCTGCAGAACCGGAAGCACACGGTCCACATACATTGCAAAACCGTGGTGCGGTTTTGCTGCGTGGTCAGAAATGACTTCGCGCAGGGACGTCAGCAGAAGATAGGAGTTCTCTCCGAGCTCCAATTTTACCATGATGGTATCCAGATACTCTTCCATGTTTCCAACGCAAATACTGCCGAGCGAATACGCGGCAGCAGCCTTCACTTCCTCGCCCGCATTATTGAAGCAATTCAGAATGATTTCCTTCACGTCAGGGTACCCAGCAAGCTTGATCTTGCGACCGAACTCACCCAAGCAGTACAAGGCCAACACGCGGTTCTTTTCAGACTCGGTTTGGGTGATATCACCGACGAACTTTGCAAAAGCCACCTTACGATTCTCTTCTGTCGTAGCGACACACACACCAGCAACACACCGAGCGATGTTCAGCACCGAGTGCTTCGACTCCTCAGAAGGCGTCGCCATCAACGCCTTGAACAAATCTGGGAAGCTACTACCCGGAGAATTCAACTGCGTCAGTTGCGCGAAAAGACCCTTCAGGGAATCCAGCGTGGGGCCCTGAAGCATGGAGCTGTGACACAATTCGAGAGCCTTCACTTGAGCATTTTGCAGCAGCGCATCCGTTGAGGCGACATGCGGACACACACGAAGCGAGTTCGACACCAATGTGATACTCATGCGGCACAACTGAAGGTCCACATCCACAAGAAGAAGCGAAGCTTCTAGCACGACTTCACAGTGTAGCGTCTCGGGCATGTTAGCACCCTTGTGGACGACCAGATCATTTAGGGTAGCCAGTGTTGCTTGCTTCAACGTGCGAGACTGCTGACGCAGCAGCTGGGCAAGAGTCTGGGTGCACTCCACGAGAATAGGCGACATATCCAAGTTGAGCTTCGAGCGTGCAATGACTCCGATTGCCTTGATGCTTTGAACGCGCGTGATTTCGTTGTTCAGGCGCTCCATCAGCAGAGGGTAAACTTCACCCACACGAGGCCCAAGCTCATCACCTAGTCATAATAGCAATAGGTTAACTAATCAGCTCGTTGGTAATGTCCCCATATCAATCGTTACGCACCCAGCACAGCAATGATTTCCCCAATACTGCTAATAGCAGCCTCCTTGATTTCTTGGTCGATGTCGTGAACCTTCAAGCTAGGCAAAACTGCTTCGAAAAAGGGTACCGCGTACGGTTTGTACGTCACGTCTCCGTCGTCGGAACGAATAATACGGACGAGAGATTCGATCAAGCCCAATGCCTTTGCAACTGTCTTGTACCAATCTCCCTTTGCGCACTGCACGGCAACTTTAACAATTGACTCAACGTGCAATCGGAACGGTTCCACGGTGTGCGTGTCAATGAGTAGTCGAAGGAAGAGTAACGCATCCAGCTTAAGATCTGAGTGCTTGTCTTCCACCGCATTCAGAATGTTCGGCATTAAACGGCCGATGAAGTCCCCAAGCTTTCCATGCTCCACCATTGCGAGCTCGCTTAGCATCGCGACCACAGCACAGCGCGACGGGACTGAAGCCTTCGTTCCGAACTGTTTGTTAGCTCCAACAACGATCGTATTTAAGCGCTGCTCCAGCTGAGTAATGCACCCGTTCGACGTGGGTGGGTGGAAAGAACCAGCTCCGTTTGAGTTTGGAAGGGTCTTACGAGTAGCGCGAAGAAGCTCTGCAAACACCCCAAACACGTCGATCCGAACGTTCTCTTCACGCTCTTTAAACCGCGAGATCAAAGTCTGGGCACAGTGAATGTAGAGCTGCTCCAGAAGCTCCGGTCTAGTCGTGATAATTGCAGTCAAGACTCGAAGACTCGCGCGACGAACCTTCCAGCTCGTGTCGTCGTCATCACTGTAGTCTCCTTCTTCATCACTGTACTCCTCTTCTTCTTCCTCCATGTCTTCGTCCTCGTCGGCTGAGTCAACGTAGTTGTAGTTCGGGTCGTACGAGATGAACTGCATCACAAGTTTCAGGATAGCTTCCACGTGTGGTGTGATCTCGTTGTGACAACGGATGACAAATGCTTCAAACGCCTGGAAGCAGTTCCCACGGAGCTCGTCCGAGTCTTCGTTTTGCAGCGACTCATCTTCCGGATCTCCGCAAAACTGCACCAGGATGCGGATCACGGCGTCCAGGTGCTGTCCGAGACGGTGGCCTGCCGTGCGCGAGAGCATGCCGATCGTCTGGATGAGCGTGCGGACATTGGCCGAGTCGGAGGATCCCTGAATGCCCTTGATCAGGTGCTCCACCAGGCGGCTCACCAGCACATCCGACGCCATGACGCCCAGCGAGCCAACGCAAGCGGTGGCGCGCTTGCGTACAAGGGGCGACTCGTCCGTGAGCTGCACCATCAGCAGCTCCATAATTGTCGCGTGCTCGGTGGCGACATCGTAGCCGAAGCGGCGCAGCAGGTCCGTGAGGATGTCCAGCGTCTCGGCCTTCACCGCGGCGTCCTTGTCCTTGCCCAGGCCGGTGAGCAGCCGCGTGCAGACGCCCGTGGCGATGGACGCCCCCGTGGGCTGCGACACGTCGGCCACGATGGTCTTGAGCCCGATCGAGTAGATGTCCCGCAGCTCCGGCTTGCCGTTGAGGATGAGGTCGCAGAGCTTGGCGCAGATGTCCGCCACCTGCGCCACCTGCACCTTGGTCACCAGGATGCCCAGGCACTTGACGGCGATGGACTGCACGTCGTTCGACTTGTCGTCCAGCTGCTTCAGCACCGCCGCGCACACTCTGCACACAAAGACACACGAGCGTCAGCCGCCTCTCCTCCCGGTCTCCCTCTCTCTGGCGACGCACTTGGGCTCGAGGTACGCGCCCAGCTCCGCGTCCTTGTTCAGCTCGACGCAGAGATCCGATGTAGCCATGTAGCGCTCATCCTTGTCGAAGTCCGTGGTCTGCAGCGAGCACGAGAGAGAGAGAGAGCATCAGCACCCATGCAGACAGCACAGTCAGCCAGCTATAGCGCACCTTGTCCAGCAGCTGCGAGATCTTCTCCTCGTTCACGCGCATGGTTCTCTCCCCAACCGCGTCGTCCTCGGCTTCGCTACTCCAAAGTGAAAGTGAGTGACGAGAGGAAGGATCTCGCTGTGGTGTGGCGCACACAAAATACACCGCCGACCGTTACTTCAACTTCAGTCCGCAATTGGCTCGAGTGACCGACTGAGTGACTGACCTGCCCGGACGCCGACGCCCATGAGTGCGACGAGCTGAACGACTTTAGCTTGCGATGGCGAGTACTGGGCTGACGCGTTGTGGCTCTGTGTGCAGGCGAAGCAGAAGGCGGCGGCGGCCAGGCGGCGGCCGACCACGACCAGCTCACGTCGCTCATCTCGGACGAGGTGGAGCGCCAGCTGCGAGAGCGCGGCTCCGTGCTCGAGGCCATGAGGGAGCAGATGGCCAAGGTGCTCGCCGAGTTCGAGGAGGTGGCGGCCAACGTCAGCTCCAAGCGCTCGTGGTCCAACAGCGTCGCCAAGACGAAGCCCTTCGCGTCGCCCAAGCGGCCGGCGCCCTTCGAGATCCACCCCGTCGTCACGCCTCTGGACATCGTCCCGCAGCCTGCTGTGTCGCCTCCGCGGCTGCCAAAGTGAGTACATGGTAGCGGCAACATATATATCTACTGGTTCTCAGCGCACTTGATGTCGTTAGGCTTGGCGGTGGACTGCTCAAAAGCATTCACCAGCTCAAGCGGACTGCTAGTGGAGGGGCACTTCCTCCAGGGGGACCTCGCAGTCCTGACGGAAGACTTGCGTTCGGTAAGATTGCTCAGGGCTTAGTTGTGTTCGTCTGAATTGTATCTCCTGACTGCTTCGTTGTTCGCCAGATAAGATACTCCCTCGCGTTGCTAACATTGAAAAGCGCGTCGATGGGTCTCAGATCATGCTTTCGCAGCAGCGACAGCAAATGTATGAGCGAGCTCTGGTACGATATCCACAGTGTCGAAGCAACGTGTTTGCTCCGAGTATTTACGATCGCGAAGAAACGTCGAACTTGGATTCGAGCGCTGGTGGTCAGGCACCGCGAGCAAAACTAGAGCTGGACTTTGTGTATGGGTGCCGAAGTGGAGCCACTACGTCGCTTTCCAGCAGTCACCCTGCAGCTCCCAATGCTAGTACCAACAATAATGTCTTCTATTTGTCAACTGGGGAAATTATGTGGTTTACTGCGACGTTGGTGGTTCTGTACAAGAAAGAAACCAATTCGCAGCGGTATTTTCGAGAACACACGAACGAAGTTACGAGTGTGACAGTCCATCCAAATCAACGCATTGTAGCATCGGGGCAAGCGGGGCGGTCAGCGTTCCTTCTAGTATGGAATGCGAACGATGAACCGCTAGGAAAACGATTCGCGTGCCTCAAGGGCCATCAAGTCGCAGTTCGCTCAATCAGCTTTTCTCACGATGGGAAATTGGTTGCTTCTCTGGGAGGCGATATGTACAATACCATTTGTATCCACGACTGGAAGTCACAGGAACTTCTGGTAAGCGCTCGAGGGCACACATTTCGGGTGAATGCAATTGCATTTAATCCATTTCAGGCGTATGGTCGCCCAGAAACACACCGATCAAAGAAACCTGGTCAAGCTTTGCACGATGACGATGCTTGTTACACCTTAGTTAGCTGCGGTGTTCGGCATATTCGGTTTTGGACGCTAACGAAATCTGATTATGTACCCCCGCCGTCGAAAGAAAACGCTGATAGTGCATTTTCCCGTTCCACGTTTGGTGGTCCTCCCAGGCTACGTCCTCCCACTCCGACCGAGAAAGTTTGGAAGCTGGAGGGCAATGTTCCGTCATTTCATGGGCGTTTTGAGGTCCAAGACTTCACAAGTTTAACATTCATTAACGATTCTCCGCCTTTGTACTTGTATGATGAACACTCAAAAGAGTTGATCGCGACAAACTCCACTGACCATTCACTGGGCCGAATCGTGGCAGGAACGGCGCGAGGAGATCTGTGCTTGTTCCTACAACCAAGAGCGAGCCCCAACATCGAAATTCTTTCCGAAAAAGACCTTCGGAAAGAGCCTGCAAAATGGTGGGAAATTCCAGATGAGTACACAGACGCGGAGATCAACGAGCTCGTACTAGAGAAAATAATGTACGAATCGACAGGGAGACTCGTCGATGTCGTGCCTCACGATCAAGAAACGGGTAATCGATTCAAATTGTCCAGACAAGCTCAAGCAGAGATGGAAGGACTCTCAAAACGGATGGTGCTGCGACCAAACTCCACCGCCTTGAATTCTCGTCTGGGAGAACTGAAATATAGTGGCCCGTTAGCTCACCAAGGAGCAGCTTTCCAAGTTGCGTACTGCAAAAAGCTCAACTTAATCATGTCGTGTGGTAATGACGGGAAGCTATTGCTATGGACGTGTCAAATGAGTAAACCTATGCGAATTCCTGGGGTTAACACGCATGGAGTGTTCACACCACTAACAGGGACGTTCAAGGAAGGTTCACATGCACTGCTTCCTCATGGGGATCCAGCAGAAGTATTCCAGTTGCCGACTGTGCTACCAAATGAAACTAGTGCAGGTGGTGCTGCTGCTTCGGCAAAGCCAACAAGTATCGTGTGGAACGACGATGGCAGCTGTGTACTTGTTGCCACTAGCAACAGCTGCATATGGGAGCTTCATGTTGCAACTGGAGATTGGCAATTGATATTTGAAACCCGGAGTAGCGCGGTTTCTGCCTGCGCTGCTCATCCTATGGTACAAGAGGCAGCAACAGTGTCACAAGATGGATACCTTTGCGTTTGGGATCTTCAGCAGCATATGTGTACGCGTAGGTTGTACCTTGGGACTTTCATAACCTCAAGCGTTAAAGCATTCTGCATGGAGTTCCATCCGACTGGACACGAACTGACAATTGGTTTGAGTTCAGGAGAACTCTTAATTGTAGATTGCGGCACATTCAAGGTTTCATTTCGAAAGAACATCAAGTCAAACTCGGGTAGTACTACCAACTTGCAAGTAGGCCTTTCTGGCCCCGGATTTCGAGCGATTGCACAGGTGAAATATTGCCCGAATGCAAAGTACTTGGCTGTCGGTGTGAAGGACACGTTCGTGTACATCTACGACGTCGTGAACGGATACAAGAAGCTTCATGTATGTGAAGGACATTCAAGTGCAGTCATGCATTTAACGTGGAACAAGGATGGGGACATCTTGCAGAGCAACGCAGCCGACGGTGAGATTCTTCATTGGCTCGTTTCTCCGTACAAGGGTGAGACCAAGCAAATTACTGATGCATTCCTAGTCCGCGATGTTCAATGGATTAAATGGACATGCGTGTTTGGATGGTCTACACCCGGTATCTGGTCTGAAGAATCGCCCAACGTTGTGGATATCGCAGCAGTATCAACTACAGGACCAAAAACTTCAAGTGAGTTTAATGAACCAGGAACAACTCGAACAACTTCCAGTGAGGATTTGATCGCTGTGGCATGTCGATCGAGTGTTCACCTGCTGAAATATCCTGCCCACCGCGGAGCAAGGAGGAAAGTATACAAGGCCCATTCGTCGGCCATTGTAGCATTAGATTTCTCATTCGACGACTCCTACTTGGTTACTGTTGGTGGAGACGATGGAGCGATCATGCAATGGAAGGTGTTACCTGGTGGCGAAGCCTCTCCCCGTGGCCGAGCGAAGGGTGTTCAAAACAATACGAAAGGCATACCGAAACTTCAAATGTCGGAAGACGATAGCACTGGGGAATCGTGGCCAAACTCGAGTCCTGTGCCACCTCCACATGATGAAAAGCAGCCGGCGAGCCAACTTTCACCGAGAAGGATTTCTCGACAGTATCGTGAACGTCAAACTTATCGAGAAGCTGGTCTAGGCGAAATGGACTCTGACCGCGAAAGCCTGCACCAGAATGTGGCGCATGACACTAACTCTCCAGGTAAGCGTGAAGGTTCCAGTGGTGGCGCACCAGTAGATCGCTACCGAGGTCCCGTCGATCCAGGCGATTCGTTGCCTGCCCCAGTCCAAGTTCGAATAACCCACGACTACGCAGCCGAGAACTCGGACGAACTGAGTCTTAACTACGGCGAGATTCTGCGCGTGCTCTCGAAAGCTGGAGGCGAGTGGTGGCTAGGCGAAACGTGCGATGGTACCAAAGGCTATTTCCCCGCTAGTTACGTAGAAGAAGTTGATCTCAGCGTCCCCATTGCCAGCAGCGAGGCGAATGAGGAGCAGGTAGCAGAAGGCTAAACGTCCACCATAAGTTTCTATCCCACAAGCTGGAATCGCTACAGTGTTTCCTGTATCTTAGAGACACCGGTGAGAGGCTATCGCGGCGTTGAGCGACGGCGGCACCCCATTTGATACTTTGCACTTGTTGAAGTTGTCTGCGACGTTTGAGACGAGATGGCTACAGTTTCGGTGGTGCTAGTCCACACACACTGTCCCCGAACCATTGTCAATCATTGCAATGGCGTCGGACACGGTGCTGGCTGCCAGCGCGACGACGTTCAGCGACCTCCCGCTGCATGGAGACGTCTCTCGGGCTCTGGGCGCCATGCGCTTCCTGCGGCCGTCGCCCATCCAGCTGCACGCGCTGCCCGTGGCTCTGTTCGGCAACGACGTGGTCGGCCAGGCCAAGTCTGGCACAGGCAAGACCGCCGTCTTCGGGGTCACCGCCGTCGAGCACGCAATCCGCTTCGTGGAGAAAAGGTGCCAGGCGGGTGAGGGCGAGCAGATGCTGTCAGTGGGAGAACCGTTGGCGCTGATCCTGGCGCCGACGAGGGAGATCGCGGTGCAGATCGAGACGGTGCTGCGTCAACTGGCGCAATTCCGACCGGAGCTTGTCATCCGCACGTGCATCGGCGGCCTTCCTGTGGCTCAGGACCAGGTACTAGGAAGAACCAGGGGAGGCGGTCTTGTGAGTGGAGATGCTGATTGCGTTGGACGTGTTGTGGGTGGCAGAGGCACTTGGCAGCGGGCTGTCATATCGTGGTGGGCACGCCAGGACGCGTGAAGGCACTGATCGATCAGTGCTCGCTGCCTTGCAGTGCGATTCGACTGCTGGTGCTGGATGAGGTAGACAAGCTCATGGCGCGAGATTTCGAGAGAGATGTACGAAGCCTCTGGTGGTTGGTGGGCGTTGACCTGGTATTGACTGTGGTTGTATTTCAGATCCAGTACATTGCAGACGCTCTTCCTGAAAGGCGGCAGGTGAGCTGCGTGTTACAGTGATGTTCGTTGGCCATTATTAACTCTCATCGTATACTGCTGAATACAGACCCTCGCCTTTTCAGCCACATTTACGCCTGATCAGTTGGTCGCCGTTGTGCAGCTAACGAGGACGCCGCAGGTTTGTAGATGTGCAGCCAAACTGCCCATCTGACTGATATCAGTAGCCAACTTTTTATTATACCACAACTTTGACGAGCAGATTGTGAGGGTTCGAGGCCCGAATGATGTCACTACCGAATTCATTTCCTCTACTGAAGACCTAGAAGACTTGAAGGAGCGAGAGCAGGCGAGCGCCCCGGAACTTTGGCTACGTCACGTGCGCCAGTTTTACAGCGTTGTCGAGCCCTCAGCTGCACAAAAATCCGGCGATGATGTGCTGAATATGAAAGCGAAGGTGGTGAAGCTAGCGGCGCTTCTGTCAGAAATCGTGTTCGTGCAGTGCATGGTGTTTTGCAACGACAAATTCCGCGCTGAGGCGCTGGCCACAGCGCTTGCTGCACAGGGCTGGCCAGCAGCGTGCATCACTGGGTCGCAGACCCAAGCTACCCGTTTGGAAGTGATGGAAAGTTTTCGGGCATCTCGCTCGCGTGTGTTGGTATCTACCGATCTCACTGCGCGAGGAATCGACGTCGATAAAGTGAACTTTGTGGTACGTCCTATCCTGTCATCAAGTAGGTCATCATACCAACTTTTCTAAGGCTTCAACCATGAACTCGTATAGGTGAACTTGGATCTGCCGCGTGATCCAGCAACGTATCTGCATCGTGTTGGCCGGACTGGTCGCTTTGGCGGCAAGGGCCTGGCAGTGACGTTGCTGTCGAAAAATGAAGTTCAAGGGCTTCAGCTGCTGGCACGAGTATTCAAGATGAAGATCAATGTGCTACCAAGTCCAGTACCCGCAGAGATCTACACGTACGCCACAGACAATGGCAATGACGAGGATCGTCCAGAGTCTGTGGTTGAAGAAGAGCATTCAGACGAAGAGGGTGACATGTGTATTGCTCATAGCGTGCATGACGACGAGGTCATGATCCCAAATGGCGAGTGGCAGGCAGACAATTTGTCGTCGAGAGAGATTTCAAGCCGATACGAAAGGGAGGAACGCTCATACGAAACTTGGATAGAGTTGCTGTAGATGCATGTCGGCAATGAAGCGGTCGATCCAGCTCAATCGCTGAGCGTAGTTCTTAGCCAAATTTCTTTGCAATTCGGCGCAAGGTATTCACCGTTCGAACCGTGACGGGGACGCCGAGCTTCTTGTCGAAGGCTACCTTGAACAGCGGAGACTCGCTCATCTTCGTGACCGAGTACCACACGAACTCCTTATCCAGCAGCTCGAGCTCGTCCGCGTCCGTGGACAGAGCCTCGAGGATGCGCCGTTGCTCCTGGGTCAGTGTTTCCTTCACCAGCACCACGTTGACAGCCGTCGCGGACTTGATGATCCGACCCCCGAGCTGAGCCACCTCGTCCAGGGAGCGGGCCAGCACCGGAATGTGGCCGCCGAAGAGGTCCTCGAGCGCGGCCTCGACTCGGTGTTCGACAGCGAGCACCGAAGCTCCGTCGGGCGCGTCAAATACGACGTTCCCGCTGGCCAGGAACGTCTCGACGTTGGACAGCCCCGCCTTGCCCAGCGCGTCAGCGATGGCCTTCATGCTGTGCACGCGACCCCCGACGTTCACCCCGCGCAGGAACGCCACGATCTTGTGGCTGTTGCTGGTGGCGGTGGAGCTCTTTTCCGGTGGTGGAGCTTCGTCGGCAGCATGCGCTGGAGGCTGAATGTCGGCAGTGACAGCAGGAACAGCAGCATGTGCGCTGGAGCGCGTGACTCGCTTGGCCTTGGGCGCCGGAGCGGCTGGAGCCTTCCTCTTCTTGGCCTCAGCAACCATGGCGTGCAGGGGCGGTGACTTTCAGTATAGGACGCAGTGGCGATGCGAGTGGCTGTGTGGACCTCCTCCAAGCCATTGCCTCTGCCAAGCGAGCATCCAAAGCGGAGCTGCGCGAAGCAAAGCGCCCTGATTGTCCTCCGGCGTCCACACACGTCCACCCCGTAATATATGCTGCACCTGTTATAATAAGAATACTTTGTTATAAAGTTCCACGATATTTAACACATCTTTTAGTTCGTTCGGCCGAATCACCCTCTCTGTGATCACCCGCCCAATCCAATATCCGCGGTATTACGCCGTTGTTCCGCCCTACCGCGGCCACCTCGGCGCATAACCGAACTCGCCGAAGCTTCTCGCTTCAAGCGGCTCTCTCTCTCTGCCGAGGCGTCGCCTGCGCTCTTCGTCGTCTCCTGCGTCACACCTGATCTTAGCCGCTCCCCGCCACCGCCTCGCCATGACCACGGGCAGCAAGCCGTCGTCGTCGGTGGCGGCCACCGCGTCCTCCTCCTCCTCCTCCTCCGCCGACAACAACAACGCGGCGGGCAACCCGCTGCACAAGTACATCTCGGCCAAGGAGGTGGCGCAGCACCAGGTCTTCCGCCAGCAGCACGACCTGCGGCGCTCCATCAGCTCCACGCAGTTCAGCGGCGGCCGCGAGAGCGCGTCCAGCCCCGCCGGGCCCGGCGCCGCCAAGGCCTCGGCCGGGGCCATGTCGGCGTCCAGTAGCCCGCGCTGCTTGTCGCCCACAGCGTCGTCGCCCATGGCCGAGTCCATCCTCAAGGTGGTGCTCATCGGCGACTCGGGCGTGGGCAAGTCCAACCTCGTCATGCGCTTCACCAAGAACAAGTACATGCCGCACAGCGTGCAGACCGTGGGCTTCGAGTTCGCCACCAAGACCATCCGCGTCGGCGACCGGCGGCTCAAGGCGCAGATCTGGGACACGGCCGGCCAGGAGCGCTTCCAGTCGCTCACGGCCGCCTATTACCGCAACGCCGTGGGCGCCATGATCGTGTACGACATCACGAACCGCAGCTCGTTCGAGCACGTCACGGGCTGGCTGGCGCAGGTGCACGAGCACTCGCACGAGAGCCTCGTGCTCATCCTCGTGGGCAACAAGTGCGACCTGGCCCACCTGCCGGAGAGCAGAGAGGTGTCCACGCTCGAGGCGGCAAGGTTCGCAGCCAAGCACTCGATGGAGTTCTTGGAGACGTCCGCACTCGACTCAACCAACGTCGTCGACGCCTTCAAGAAGCTCATCGTTCCGGTGGGGCGCCTGCTGTCCCCCACAGAGCCCAAGAAGATCGCGCGACTACCGACAGGCTGGAGACGCGTGCTGTCAAGGACGAGGCCGGGCGAGTACTCGTACGAGAACCAGTACACCAAGGAGCGGATCTCGTTCGCGCCCAAAGAGCCCGCCAAGCCGTCCCAACAGAGCTTCCGAGCGCCTGCCAATGGGTCCAAGAGCGGATCCCCAAGTGTCGTCACGGTAACACGCGAGAGCTTGCAGAGGCAGCATCAGAAGGCGTACCTCGCACAGAACCAGACCCCGCAGTGCGGGGTCTGCACATTCAACTGCACCATAATGTAGTCATCGAGCAGACGATGGACGGCTTGCCTCCTGGTCATCAGGCCGCGGGCAACCCGTCCTTTTCCCTCCACCAAGCCAACGTACGTCAATTCCAGTCTGCATGCTGACCCAAAACAAGATGAAACCAAGTCAACGACTGTACGGAATAGTCGCAACAATGAAGATGAAGGGTACAGGGTCGAATAGAAGCAGGCTCGTTGCATTTTCAGTTTAAGGTCGTGCTACTGCTTCGGGTGCATGCGGGCCGGCAGGGCAGCGATCTCTTTCTCACTAAAAAGTGCCGACGAACCTTGACGATAATTTATTCCCCGAATGTTTTTTTGCAATGTTTCTCTATGTAGGTCCATACATGATGGTTAACTAACGACGCACTGCCGCTACTACCGCACCACTATCATCCACTACGCTATTTACTTCGAGCGGCGAGCCACCAAGAACGCGGCAGCGACCGTCGCAGCGGCGAGCGCAAACGTGGCCAGCTTGCACTCAGTGGGGGCCGACGACCACAGGCTGAAGCAGTCGCCGCAGGCCTTCTGGTTCTTCTTCGCAATGGTCTTGCGGATGTGTTCGGCCACGGTGGCGCTCGAGTTGTTGGCAACCGCTAGCCGGGTGGGGAGCGACTCGAGGGACTTGAGGATCGGGTGCTGCTGGATCTCAGTCTCGGCCACGCCAAGAGCCTTCGACACAACAGGCAGGAACTTACCGTAGTGCGCCGTGCCAACGACAACCACGGCCGAGTTGGGCTTGTCGGTAAGCGCGTCCTGGCCGTAGTGCATGGCAGCAGCCGCGCCGATAGCGCTGTGCGGATCGTAGAGGTAACGGTGCACCTTCTTGTACTCGGCGATGGTGGAGCGCACCTCGTCCTGCAGCACGGCGTACGAAGCCATCTCGTCTTGCGCCTTGGTGAGCAGCTCGCCCGAGATCGTCAGCTCGTTCGTCTGCTCGAAGCCCTGCATCCAGCCGCGCAGGATGTCGTGGTTCTCGCCGCTCAGCGCGAACAGGTAGCGCTCAAAATTGCTGGACACGCAGATATCCATGGACGGCGAGATGGTGTGTTCAATGTCGCGGCGGTGGTACTTGCCCGTAGAGAAGAAGCGGTGGAGGATGTCGTTCTCGTTGGTGGCCACGATGAGCTTGCCGATGGGCACGCCCAGCTTCTTGGCGTAGAAGCCGGCGAGGATGTCGCCGAAGTTGCCCGTGGGGACCGAGAAGGCGATCTCGCCGGTGACGCCATGCTCTCGCGCGCGGAAGTAGGCCCAGACGTAGTAGACGATCTGCGCCAGGATGCGCGCGAAGTTGATGGAGTTGACAGCACCCAGGTGGTACTTGGCCTTGAAGTCGGCGTTGGCGAACAGGTCCTTGACGATGGCCTGGCAGTCGTCGAACGTGCCCTTGACGGCCACGTTGTGGATGTTCTCGTCCAGCACGGTGGTCATCTGGCGCTGCTGGATGGCGCTCACGCGGCCCTCGGGAAAGAGAATGAACACCTCGACGTTCTCCTTGCCGCGCAGGCCGTAGATGGCCGAGCTGCCGGTGTCGCCTGACGTGGCGCCCACCACCGTGATCTGGTGCTTGGGTGCGCCCGCGGGCAGCGCCTTGTTCTTGCGCTGCAGGAAGAACTCGAAGAGGTTGCCCAGGAACTGCAGCGCGATGTCCTTGAAGGCGAAGGTGGGGCCGTGGAACAGCTCGAGCACCAGCATCTGGTCCGTCACCTTGACTACGGGCGCCACCTCCTCGGCGCGGAACGTGCTCGAGTTGTAGCTCTTGGCCACGAGCGCGCGCAGCTGCGCGCGGGAGATCTCGCTCTCGTCGATGAAGAGGCCCATGACCTCCGCGGCCAGCTCCTGGTACGACAGCGACGCCCACTTGTCCAGCGCGTCGGCCGGCAGCATCGGGAACTCGCCGGCCTCGGGCACCAGCAGGCCGCGGTCGGCCGCCAGGCCCGTGAGCACCGCCTGCTCGAAGCTGAGGCCGCGGACGCCGCCGCGCGTGCTGCGGTAGTGCACCATTGTGTCTGTGAGGGTTGTAGCGGGGTGTGGGGCTGTCGGGGCGAGAGCGCAAGTGGCCGAGACAGTCGAAGGCTCTGCACGAGACGTGGGCCCAGGAAACTTCTTGCAGTGCACGTGCGTCCTTGGTGCCTGAGGATGGCGCAACATTCGCACAACCTGCGTGTTGCGCAAACGGTGGATGTGACGTGGCACGGATGTTGCGCGTCGTGTACCGCACTCCAAACTTGACCCAGCACATCTTCAACGTGAGCAAGATACGATTTCTGACAGCGCTGATAATAAAAAAAGCAAACAGGGGAAATACATTTCGCACGAGTACTATCTCCCGGGTCATTCCACAGACTTCTCTTGCATCCGTCCATTGGGTCAATCGAATCCGTTACTGTCTAGCTCATCGTTTCCTGATCCATCAATCAGTTCTGGCCAAACTGGAACATCGTGGGCTGGTCCGAGGATGTGCCAAACTGGAACTGCTGTGCGTTGGCGTCCGTGTCGGGGCTAGGCTATCCTCCGCATCCTCCTCGCCGTTGAAGTATGCCTCCACAATCTTCATGGACTTCATGTAAATGTCTGTCATCGATAAGCAAACCAGTGAGTAAGTAAGCGCCAATATTTGGTGTATACGATGCTGCGCAGATCAGCGTACCTTCGTTGGCGTGGTACTGCAGCGCCTGAATCTTGTTCACACCGTCCGCTTCATCGATCATCGTCGCAATGTCGTTGATGTCGTTGGTCTTCTGCTGCTCGCCCACACGAAGAATGTTCTCGAGACCCTCCAGAGCCACGATCACCACCTTCGCGTCCTTGACCTCCAGCAAATCGCACAGTGGCTTGATGCAACCTGTGAGCAGCAATTCAATCTGCGTTAGAAAAAAAAACATAAACGCAATACAACCACAGGGACCATGCACATACCAAGGCTGACAAGGTGCATGATCTGCTCCGCCGAACCACCAGACGTAGCGTTCGACACAGCCCAGGCAGCTTCCTTGCGAATGTCGAACTCGGCCGTGGACAGGAAGTTAATCAGGGAGGGAAAATGTCAGCCTCAATGATGAATTGGATCTGCTCCTGGTTGCCGGCCGTGATGTTAGAGAGCGTCCAGCAGGCCTCCTTTCGGATGCCCTTCTTGGGGCTCTCCAGAAGCGCACGCAGGCACGGGAGCGCGTTCAGGTTGATAATGACCTGCGTCTGCAGATCGTCGCCCGTCACGATGTTGCCGACCGTGCGCAGAGCAGGTGTCTGCACAGAAGGAGAGTGGTGCATTAGCAGCTCCACAATTCGCCGGCACACACCAGCCTCGATCACTGCCTGAATCTTCTCGTTGGATCCATCAGACAGGTACGACAGAGCCCAGCAAGCGTCCGTCAGCACTTCCTCGTCGTGGGTGTAGATGAGCTGGCCCAGAGTCGGGAGTGCGGGCGCCACCAACTCGAACTGCGGCTGCGGCTTGCCACGACAGAAGTTGGACAGCGTCCACGTGGCATTGCGGAGCATCGTCGGCTTGAGTTCTCCGTAAGCTGCTGCATGAGCGGACGCAGGGCACCGCATCGCAGAACCATGTCACGGCACTCGATCGAGTCACCAGCAATGTTACCGAGGGCCCACACCGCCTGCTCGCGCACATCGTCGTTGGTGGACAGCAGCAGCTGGCAGAAAATGGGCACGGCACCGTGATTGATCACCACCTCGGTATCCGCAGAGGTGCCGGACGCAATGTTCGTCAGGGCCCAGGCAGCCTCGAACTGGAGCGTGGGAAGTCCTCGCGCTGAAGGAACTGCACGAAGATGGGCACGACGCCGGTGTCGATCACCTCCTTGATAGGCGGGTTGCGCTCTACAGCAACGCAAACACAAAATCAAAGTTAGTCGGATCTTCCCGGGCATCGCAGAATGCAGTATCATCTATTGCTCACCAATAGACAGCAGCTTGCGGAACTTGGTCACGGCCTCGAGCTGCACAGCGGCGTCGCTCGACTGGACGCCCGTGACCATCTGAGGAAGCTCCGACAGCTGGAGTAGTACGCAGCACACAATGCAAACCCCACGAGTCAGTCCATGCCCTCTCAACGAGAAAAGAATCCTGATTCTACGCTACTCACCCGCTGCAGCAGCGTCATCTCCCCGGCGGCGTCGCCCATGGCGGGAGCAGCCGCAGCGTTGTCGCCCGGCGTCTACATCGGCAGCCAAACAAGAAGAAGAACAAAAGTGAGCCACCGTCCCCTCCCAACCGAAGACACCACGCGTCTCTAGCCCTTCTAGACGCCTCCAGCGGCCGCTACGAGGATGGATAGAAGGCTGTGGAACTCTTGCTGCTGCGTCTACACTGCTAAGGGATTGGGCGCCGGTCGTACCATGCGGCGGCGCTGGTTCATGCGGTCCTCCTTGATGGTCTTGCGGATCTGCACGGTGGTCTCCATGCGGCTGCGGCGCGACTCATCGGCATCGATGCCCTTCTTGAAGAAGTTCTTGCGCTCCGGCGCCTTGCCTGCGGGGAACGACATGCTGCTGGTCGGGGCTGCGGGGGCTGCTGCGGGCCGGCGGGATCGGCGGGGCGGCTGGATGCGGCTTCTTTCCTTGTTTCCCCTCCTGGACCTCGCCGCCAATAAAAAAGCTGGGTGTGGTCCACACCCCGCAAAGAAAACGGACCCATACAATTACCGAGAGGTTTTACGGCCTGTGGAGAAAAACCTCGACCGACTTTCCATGCACTCAAATGATTGCCGCATAAAGGCACGACCACGAAATCATATTCGGTGCAGTCATTTCAACACTTACGTTCTTGAAGTCGCCAAAAGACGCGGGGCGGACCACGTGCGTGGCCAGTTCGTAGAGCAAGACGCTGCTGCGGGAGTTTTGTTACTGTCGGTATTGGAAGGCAGCGCGGCATCAACGCTGCCATTAGCCCGCGATCTCAGAAGGCGATACGTGAGTTGAGCACTTTGAGAGCAGTGGGTATCGGGGCGTGGTCGGTTAAAGCGTCTGAGAGTACGTGCAGACTCCTATAGCTAGAGAAGCTGTTACAGCTGCAGTCTTCGGCACAATTATTCAAGTGATGAAGTCGAGCGGCAAGTTGGCCGCGGCAGATGCGATGCCTTCATCGTCGTCGTCGCGCAGCGTGGTGATCCACGTCTTCGACGAGTACCGCAAGAGCAGCAAGGAGTTCACGTGCCAGCGCGACCTGCTGCTGGCCAAGATGAAGTACTTCCAGGCGTATCTGAACGAGGCCAACGAGCACGACGAGATCGACATTTCCGTGCACTGCGACGTGGAGATCTTCGAGCTGCTGATGGAGTACATGCACCAGCGCCCCGACCACGAGTGGCGGCCGCGCATCACGCTGGAGAACATCGCGTCGATCCTCGTGTCCTCCGAGTTCCTGCAGATGGAGGAGCTGGTGGAGGAGTGCGTGGCCTTCATCTCGACGCGTGTGCAAGACTTCATGCTGCTGCGCGTGGACTTCGGCTGTCTGTCGGACACCACCATCGCCAAGATCGCAGGCAACTGCACGCCCGAGCAGCTGCAGACGCTGCACGACCCCAAGGACAAAATCCTGTCCAAGCTGCGGCGGAAAAAGGTTGAGGCGCTGGTGAAAACGCTACAGGAAGGCGGGCGGCGTCTTGAGCTATGCGCGAACTGCGAGCTGCTGTTCATCAAGGACGACCAAGAGAGTGCAGGCTGCCAGAAGGGGAAGCGGCAGATCGGCGTGCACGGCGAGCTGGTCGGATGGCACCAAGCCAAGACTGGGTGGCAGGTTGAAACGTTCTTGCGAGAGCTTGGCGCTAACAAAGGCATCTCCTGGAGCGCGGCATACTGGTACATCTGGGGCTCCACCAAGTGCTTCCACTGCAGCGTGTGCAAGCAAAAGTGCAGTTTACTCGAGCTACGAGACTGTGCCTACCATCCAGGCTCGATTGTCGATCACGGGCCCGCCGCCAAGTATTCCTGCTGCAGTGCGAGGATATTCAGCGCCGATGAGATCTCCGTGCGAGGGTGCAAAACCACCGCCCACGTGCCACTTCAAGGTGACAAGAACGCCGAGGTGGACAGCTTCAGCAATGTGGTAGCAGCCCCCAATATGTGGGAGCAAATCCGTGCGTGCGAGAAGATTGCAAGAGCACAAGGGCCTCCGTCGAGTGCGGATGCAGGTGGCGGCGGCCGGGTGGACGTGGCCTCGCTGTTTCCTCCGCCCCAGACCAGGAAAAGTGGCGGCCCCGTAGTCGAGCGCGAGCCATCGTCCAGACGGCTGAACACAGCGGGTGACGGCAACTCGTTGGGCTACCGGAAGCAATGCAGGGTGCTGCAGCTGCAGGAGAAGGATCGTGTTCGTTGCCAGGAGATCGCGCGGCAGCTCGTGCAGCAGCGCAAAAAGGCAACTTCCTGACTCCGTGTACATGTACCACACATGTGGTACATCCGAGTGGATGGCAGTTGGTTGTTGACAACTTGCTGGGAGGATGTGGAAGCGGCCGCTGCGCGACGTGGTGGTGCGCTGCCACGTGGGCAACCTGCGCGTGTCCGGCGTCATGGCGCGCAACGCGGTGGAGGAGGTGGCGCGGCGCTGGGAGCTGCCGCTCGCGTCCGAAGGGACGAAGCTCTGGGGCGAATACATGGCCGGCACGGCCATGCTCGGCCTCCTTTTCAAGGGCGAGGAGCGCGTCAAGATGATGGTCAAGACGCCCAACATCCAGGAGCTCTACGTGGAGGCCATGGCTGTCGGAGAGGTGCGTCGAGCACAGTCGCATTGTACGGTGCTGTGACTCAAGCCAGCGGTCTCATCGGTGTGATACCTTTTGTCGCACAGGTCCGAGGCAAAGCTGTCTATGTGGACGAGTCTCTCGCTGGAGCACCAGAGCGTGGAGGACACATGCACATTTCCAAGATTTTGTATGGCGCCGCCAAGCCGTACAATACCTCCATCGAGGCTTCTGGGGTTCCTGAGCTGGACTGGCAGCGATTTTTCGACGTTTCGGAGCAGGTCCCGACTATCGTGCGTATTGACAGCGCGGCGAACGAAGACCACACGCGCAGCTGTGGCCTTATCGTCCAGAAAATGCCCCCGACGGAGGCTCATGAACGCCACTACGAAATTGAGGAATTGGCATTCGACAAGCTTCCGTTCTTCGCAACCGAGTTGAAGAAGAACGCGGACCTGCTGGAGTACCTGAACGAGTTGATTCCTGGAGCTGACATCACGGATAAGAACTGCAAGCGGGTACCGCTGGATTACTACTGTCGCTGCTCCAAGGACAACTACGCACAGCGCCTCAAGGATATGGGAGCGACTGACCTCAGGCAGATCGCAGCAGACGTCGGCAACGCCGGCGTGGACCTTACCTGCCATTTTGTAACGATGCACACCACTTCTCTGCTGACGAGCTAGAAGGTCTGATCGATTCGCTGTCCAAGGCATGATCGCTCGCACGTTAGCAACGAAGTAGTATATCAACACGGTTATAGACAGATGAAAATGACGGAATCATCTGCCTAACCGTTTATCTAGCCTTCTTGTCCGAACTCCTGGGTCCACTTCACGAAGCGGTTAAGCTCGTCAGAAGCAACCGTCGCGCTCGAATGCTCCAGCACGCGTACAAAGTCACTCTGCAGGAAAATATCAGTTAGACGCTCGCCCAGTAAAACAAGCAGGGCAAACGAGCGACAAAGATCTTACCATTGAGATCATGGGTGGCCGGAGCTTTTCGTCAGAGTAGCCACGCTCCGGTAAATCGTATAGACGCATGCGCAGCGCCCCGCAACGCCGGCATGGAGCCTTGCAGTCGGGACACTTAGGGCGGCATGTCGAGAGCTTCATGTGGCAGTAAGCGCATGGCGGGTCATCTTCACACGGTGTCAAGAACGGACCATTCCGTACGGGGTGTGCCTTATCATCGCACTGTATGGGAATTTCAATGTCAGAACAAAGCATGTCTTGCGATCTCTTACAACAATATCCTTACCGGAGTGAAGAACTGAGCTTGTTGACACTTTCGAAGAGGTTCCATTAGCGCGTCTCGGACAAGCACCGAAATATCTGAACCGGAAGAGCTATTGAAAAGCAACCACGGTCAGTGCGTGCAACCAGCCCACAAGTGAAATCATTCGTACCCCTCCGTTTTTTCTGCGATTGCAGTGAAGTTTGCATCACTCAGCTCGTTCGGTGTATCGCCTAGGTGAATTCCCAGCATCACCTTCCGCGCGTCAATGTCAGGGAGAGGAATGTAGATGCGTTTTCAAATCTGTAGCAACAATTTCATGCGACTATCAGCATCCCTTTCGTTCCTCGAAGTCATGCTAAAAGCGAGAAAAAAACCTACCGACGTCGCATTGCTGGGTCAAGCTCCCAGGGTACATTGGTAGCCCCAAGTACCAGCACGCCATCGTGATTGTTCCCGATGCCTTGCATCTGCACGAGAAATTCGTTCTTGATGCGGCGCGTGGAGTCGCTTTCTCCCTCGGATCGACTCGAGCAAAGCGAGTCGATTTCGTCTATGAAAATAATAGCGGGCTTCTTTTCGCGTGCCATCTCGAACAGGTTCTTCACCAATCTAGCAAACACGACATGCACAGTAGATTAACAACTTCCCGTCTAGTCATATCAAACGTACCGATCTAACTAAACGTACTTTTCACTCTCTCCTGCCACTTGGATACCAAACTGGAAGACGACACGGCGAAGAACGTTGCGTCCGCTTCTGTTGCAACGGCTTGTGCTAGGTAGGACTTACCCGTACCCGGAGGCTGCGCGCGAAATATCAACAACACGTCAGAAAAAACACCTTTAGCGCCTAGTAGCATCTACGAAATCATACCCCGTATAGCAGGATGCCCTTCCATGGACGCCGCTTTCCCGTAAAGAGCTGCGGGAACCTTGCAGGCAAGATCACGGCCTCTTTCAGTGCCTCCTTTGCAGCATCTAGCCCAGCAACGTCATCCCACTTAACATTGGGCTTCTCCGAGACGACCGCCGCTGCGAAATATCCACAATATCAATTCGAAATCGCATGGGTTAGCCGCAGTAACACACAGGCCCCGCAGTGCGCTACCTACAGGCCAAGGAGCCGCGTAGTTTGGCAGTCTCCGCGTCCGTCTCGTCGTCGTCGTCCTTCTCACCCCTGCAAGCAGCCAGCATCACTCAGTACGTGCCTCACCCCACCCCTCGGTTAGTTGCAGCAGCAGCGCTCACTTGTCCATGTCCACAGCAGCGGCCACTGCCTTGGGGGCGTTCTCCTTCTCCAGCATCCCGCGCAGCTGCTCGGCGCGCGTCATGTAGCCCTCGACGCGCTTCATGATGATCTCCTTGGACGTCGGGTTCTTCTCGTCTGCAGGGGGCGGCAACAGCGTCAACACACACAGAACCAGCTCAGCGTTTTGAACTTCCTGGCTCCAGCCCCAACTTCCAACGTACACTTGACGCCGACCATGAAGTGCTCCAGCGCCTTCTTGTACAGGCGAAAGGCCTCCTGGTAGTTCTTGCTGTTGTCCTCATTGATGGCCTGCGTCACGATCTCGATCGCCTGCGGGATGAACTTGTTCTCCATCGCGGCCGCCAGCTTCCTCTTGATGCACTGCGGTAAGCTTCGGTCCGTGACCGTAAAGGAAAATCCATCGCGGCGTAACTGTTCTTTCATTGGTCGAAAATTGACTTTAGTTTCAACCTATCAAGGGGCGCGACCATGTTGAAGTCGCCGATCAGTGCGCAATTATGGGCGTGGGCCAGTCGAAGGGAGGCGGCGGCGTGCGCTGGAAGCTGCAGCCGCTAGTGCCGCGCTCGTGGGCAGAGCTGGAGCAGCTGCACCTGCGCTTCCAGCAGGAGGCGCACCGTCGCCGGGGCGACCCGTCCTTCCAGTACTTCCTGCCGTTCCCGGTCTTCCAGACCATCGTGGCGCCTCTCTGCCCGGACAAGGACAAGCTGCAGCTGCTGGCCATGTTCGAGGCGCTAGATGTAAACGGCAGGCACAAGCTGGCGGTCATGGACTTCTTCAGCGGCCTGGCGCTGCTGGTGGACGCCAAGAAGCCCCAGAAACTCGAGTGTGAGGAGGATCATGCCTGTTGCGGGGAGGAATAGAGTCTAACGCTACATGCTGCTGCTCTCTCGTTGCTGGCTGCAGTCGTGCTGTCTTTACTGGACAACGGAGGCCTCAAGACCCTGAACAAGTGCGGAGCTGACGATGGTGGTGTCGGCGGCGTCCAGGGGGCTGAAGATGTTCGCTCCCGGGGCCGACGTCTTGCAGGAGTCCACAATGAGACCGCTGATTCGACGTACGGAACCAACGGGTTGCGTTGTTGCGTGTGTGTTCGGGTCTGACCGCGTATCCATGTTATGGTGGCACAGGCTTGTTTGGAGATAACGACGAGGTCCTACTGCAAAACGTTGTCAATAAAGCTCTCGCCGACCCTGAAATCCTGTTCTTCATGAGTGATCTTGAGGCGGTAGGAGCTATTTGTATGCGGTGGAGAAGCCTTGATGTCTCATGTGTTTGTGCTTTGCAGGGTGTAGCAACATCGTCCGATGAACTATTGATACAACAGGGAAAACTCATGCGGCATATGGCCTACCTGGACTACCAGGCTGCCCGTGTAAAAACGACAGGTACAAATGCAGACTGAACTTGGATATTAGATTTACACCCAGCTGAGTTAAGCCTGGCATTTCTTGCTATGATGCATTATATCAGAAGAGAAAGGAAGAGTTTCAGCTGCAGTCCCTTTCAGTATTGGGCCCAACAAAGTTGCCGAGAGCCAACGAACACTAACATCCACATCGGCTCCCACCGCTGAAAATTTTGCGCGCAGACTCCAGAGTATTGTGTGCCCGCCCCCTCCCAAGGGGCTAGGACAGTCGATGCGCGTGTTGTCAGCAGTTGAAGTCAAGAAGTATGTGGACGCTCGCACCCTTCAGCGACTGGTTCGTGCTGTTTCAGATGGCGGGTTGTCACTTTCAACGATCGAGGTTCGTTTGCTCAGAATCACGTCCGAAGCTTCAGGAAAAGGACTAATGGTGGTGTTGACTATTGATTGTTTTAGGCCGCAACACTCATAGGGGATATGGCAGTTGACCAAGTTGGACTTGTGCGGTGTGGTGATATCGTACGTGTCTTAAAAGCATGGGTGCAAAACCGGCGACGAGAAAAGCCTGAAGCGCTATGGGAAATCGTTGGTGATTACGTTGTGGATGCAGTGAAAAGTATTGAGAGGAAAATGAATTCCATACTCTCTACGTTTGTTGGAAGGACGACGAAGACACTGGGGCCTGGCGCATGTCGGAGAACTACCGTAGCTAAAGATCGTTTGGTGGAAAGTTTGCAAAATATTGCGCAAACTCCCGATAGTGACGATGGCGAGCTCCAGTGGAATATTACCGTTCAATTTGGTGCGTCAGATGTGCTAGAGGAAGCCCCAACGAGCTCTCCAATCACAGCGAAGGTGGGTGCACCACCGAATAACAATATCCGATTCCGAATTGGGGTCCACCCACCAGGAAGTACGGATCGTGACGCAAGAACAAGGACTGATAAGGTCCAGTCAAAAAAGGAAAGTCAAGTTGATTATGATAGTGACGAGAGCCAACCAGAAGAAGTCGACGATGAATCCATGCGCCTGATCATCAATTTTTTGCTGAATCCGGAGATTACAGGTAATTACTGCTGCTGACTCTAATTTCAGTGCAATCACTCTTAACATCATTGCTACCTGGTGGTGACAGATGAGGATGGTATTGACTTGGCGTCATCCATGGAAAAATCACTACAACAAGAGCAAGTGTGGCCCTCATTTGCGTCATTTTGGACAAAATTCTCAGGTGCGTTGTCGTGAAGTAAAATGCTACGTTGGTGATCCTTTTAAACTCATCTAGCTGTGAATCTCTCTGCTGCAGTAACCGTGCACTCTGCGGTTCGAAGTGTTGGAGGCATTCAACCCGTTCTTGGCAAGTATCTTCGCGTATGCATTAACTTTCGCGAAGACTTCGTTTCAAATGTGGAGGTGGGTGGTCTGAATCGTTTTGAACTACTCATAAAGTCTTCTTTGAAAACTAAAGGATCTAACGACTTCGCTTCAACACACAGGAATGCACGGGCACATCTTTTGCGGCTGGGATTCGTAGCTTTTCGTGTTGGGTGAACTCGATCGTTCGCTGATGGATATCGTCAAATCTTCTAAGGAAATGGGGATGCTTCTCCACAACCTTGGAAAAAGGCATAATCGAGAATGCGCCATGAGAATGATTTTTGATGCGTTTGATGCAGATCACAGTGGCGCATGGAGTTTGCAAGAATTTAATACGTTCCAGCAGGCACTCGGAAAGGAAGCTTTGCTAGAAGTCACAGTAGCTGAGATATTCGGGGTACGTCGACGATTTCCTTCGAACAGTTCATTGATACGTACGCGAGTTATCCCGCTACAAAATTGCTCGAAATGATTCGCCAACTAGGAATCGGTAGGTCACGAAGTTGTATCTCTCAGATGGAGAAGCATCGATACTGACATCGTCTTTTCGGCAGGATCGCTGGGTGATGTAGTCAAAGGATCCATTTCCATTACGTCAACGCTGAGCGAGCCCTGCATAAAGCCTCTAGGCGCACTGCTGAGCTCGCTGCGCTGGGGAGACGCGGGTTGGAAGAAACTGTTATTTCTTACCAGGAGTACGAAGGACCTCAGCCTCGAGCTCCAGTTTTCCAAGCTTGCAGAGCTTGCGCAAAAGTACTCCGACCATACCACGGAGCTAGGCTTCCTACTGGATCCATTGTTTGTGACCTCGTGGATAGAGCGACTGGAGGAGTTCGTTCAGCCTATGCATACAGAGCACGCGAAAGATCGACCCTGCCGAAGTATTTTCTGTTCCCTGGAGCGCGAGGTTAACAAAACGGAACAGCAACTGGAGTTCGATGATCAAAGCCGCAAGTTACCCCGTGGTACATCAGCTCGCCGTGCGAAGGGTATAGCTCCGTTTCTAGAAATGGCTAAACTGGTTAAAGCACACGTTCGTGGACCGGAGTTACTGGAAGTGCGCAGCAAAAGCGTTCGTATTGCGTGCGAGATCGATAATTTCTGCATCGCACCATCGAGCGGTCCTAACCAGGATGACAACTCAGGAAGAGAAGAAAACATGGTGACATAGGTTAAATTTGGTGCATAAGAATAGGGAACCATTCCCGGCCACCTTGTGGTGAATGCGAGTGAAATGATATAGAGACGGTGATTCAAAGGGATGAATCGCACGCATACTGCTGCAGCAGCCCCAAAGGAGGAAGCTGTATTGTCATTCTCGAGCGATGAGTCGGAAGCTGAATTTGCTCAAGCGCTACAGGACCGGCATAATGGCTTGTATCAGGATGCAGCAGATGCACTGGAACGAATCATCGAGGTACAATGCAGATCCTACAAACTGCACTCTAACACGTCGTACTAATCCAATTTTGTGACAGCGAGAAGGCGACTCTGAAAGACTGTGGACTGAGCTAGCGCACACGCAATTCCAACAGTGGGAAGCTCACGTCAGGGTGCTGCATATGCCTTCCATCCTTGAGATTGCGTCGACATCAGAGTTGAAGCGACGTCGAGGCTCCAACAGTGATGCCAAGCCAATTCATACTATACTCCTCCAGGAGGCTTATAGCACTTTCCTTATTGCGATGGAATACCCAAACAGCAAATCGAGTCCTGAGCTGCTGCTTCAGCTGGCAAGACTGTACATCGAGTTTGGGTCGTATCGGGAGCTCTTGCAGTATGCACACTGTTAGTGGAAGGGTATCCGACGTCCCTGCGGCTCAATGAAGCAATCTTCTTGTCAGCACTTACAGCCTCAGCACTAGGGCGACATCGCGAAAGTGCTCAATACTTCCAATATTTAGCCGAAGGGCAGGGGCCGTCATCGTCGTTTCCGTATCGTATCGCTGCCTACCAATTCAGTCTCCTAGCAGCGTTGGAGCTCGCGCATATACCAGGCATGCGTGCCTTGGAGCGTGAGACGTACACCCAAGCTTACAAGGCACTGGTTGCTCTTCCACCGGTATTGCCGTCCGAGAAGACTGCGCACACCTTGTATACAACATCACGGAAGAATGAGGAGCAGCGCACGCTGTTGTGGTGCCGTGACTTGCAGACATGGCTGGATCTTGCCCAGCGACTCGCAGGACCAGCCAACGCACCCCATCTCGTAATTTTGGCGCTTCGAGAAGCTCGCCGCAGGATGATGGCAGCTTCAGGGGATTCCTGCTCCAAAACTGCTCCTGGAAGGTGCTAGTCTATTGCGAACTGGAGATAACTTGGCCGCTGAGAAAGTATTTACCGAAGCACTTTTGTTGGTACCTCGTGATGTGTACTATAGTGCCCGTCATGAACGATTCTTGCTGGATATATGCAGTCCGTCGTGGCGTTCACAGTTTGCCTTAGAGCATACGAGTGCTGCACGTTTACAAGCGTTTCATCGGCGATGCAGAAGGTTGGATCAGTGGCGCAGTGGTGTAGCTTATGTTCTAGAGCAACACCATCATTCCATGACACTTCGAATTCAATGCGCATGGCGAGGATTTCAAGCACGAAAAGAGCTTTCAATCTTGCGCGAAAACAGCGTGAGAGGGAAGCTCAAGCTAACGCGGCCTTGGGTAAACAGGACGACAGGCTTATCCAGCGGCGTTTGGATGCTGCAGCGAGAAAGATCCAATCATTGCTTCACATCGCACGAGCTAAGCGCGCACTGCGTGCTCTTCGAGCACGGAAAATCGAGCGTGAGACTCTACTAGCAAAATTTGTTGGTCGTCGCACAGAACTCGGACAACTTGAGTCTTCCGCAGATGGCGGAGTTTTGTTTGCAGCCAAAAGCAGGAACGCCTCGATGCTGCTGTACAGATCCAGCGGCAGGTTCGCGCCTGGCGTAGCCGCAAACTCTGCTTTCAATTGATGCTATTGCGTCAGCAACAAAATAGTATCCTACAACAGTGCCTGGCAAAACGCTCGACATCCCTGGTTTTACGTGTGTTTCAAGCCTGGAATATCGAGCTCATTAGAGCTCGTAGTGAACGCGACCAGGCTTCGCGACTTATTCAACGTAGATTCCGCTCACGGTTAGCAGTGCGCCAATATCGTGCAGAACTTCGTCGCCACCGGGCTGCAACCAGCATAATGAATCGCTTGCTCTCAGATCGCAGGCACCAAAAGTTGTTAAACACTTGGCGGGCGCTTGCAAACCACGCGCTCGTGCGTCGTCTGCGCAAACGCGGTGCGGCTACAACCATCCAAAAGCACGTACGTGGTGCACTTGCCCGACGGCAAGCTAAGCGGCTTCGTACACGTCGCCGACGTGCTCTCAACATTCTAGGAAAACTTACTCGTTCACGCAAAGCTCAGCTCTTGCAAACAGGATTTGACCTACTTTGTCGGCACGTTCAGGAGTACCATCGAACAAGAAATGAGGCCGTGATACTCATACAGGGACTTTTCCGGGGCTTTCGTTGTCGTCAAAGACTGCATCGACGACGAACCGCAGAAAAGCTGGTAAATGGGAAAGTCACATTTGGTAATGGGCTCAAAGGCCAGTCGCCGGACATTGTGCTGTGGTCGTGCCTATTAGCACTTTCACGATATGTTTGCCAGCGTGATGCCGCAGTCATTCAGTTGCAACTTTGGTGGAGACATCGGACAAAACATTCTCGAATGCTTCGAGCGCTTAGTAAACGAGCAGCCCAGCGTCAACTCCTGGGCACACTTCAGCAAAGTTTTACACCCTTGCCAGGAGTTTCTTTCGGGAGCTTCGTACTGCATGCAACGCCAAAAGGCTCGACAACATACTGCAGCAACCAAAATTCAACGTCGTCTACGTTACTGGCTGATGCGTCGTAGATACCTCAGCAATCTTGACCGGTACTCTGTTGCTGCCCAACGCGGTGAAAAGGCAGCGAGAAGATAGTGCTACAAAGAGTACGTCGATTGTTTCATGGTTGGCGAGATTTGTCTATAGAGGCACGGCGAATGCAGCATGAGGCAGCTTGCTTGGTGCAGCACACCTTCCGACGCCATCGGGCTCAGCGCCAAGCACGCGGCATCATTGCCAAAAGGCAGCGCAGGCGAGACTTTGGCCGCAGCCTCTCAAAACCACTTGAATGCTGTTTCCGTCAATGGGAGACAGTAGCCCTGCTCGAAAAGAGCGTGCTACGTGTGCGTAGTTCATCACTAATGGGATCAAGGGAGACCACGCCTGTCAGCGGCAAACGTAAAATCGGTACCTCTTCTAGTGGCAAGTTTGGCAAAGCCCTCACGCTCGAGGAGGTAAGCTGGTGGGATGCATCTTGCCGGCGCGTAGCAGCGTTCACTAACCCACCGATGTGTTGATGTCAGCGCGCCGAAATACCGTCGATGCTTTTCTACACAATGCTAAACCGTGTTCGCCAGACTGGGGTGTGTCAGCTTTCGTACAGGTAAGCAACATCAACTGCAGCATACTCTACCGGAAGTTTGGCCCACTCATTTCTGAACACTTCCTCGCATCCAGTGGCGGCACGGTGTTCAAGGGCGCCCAGCTCCGGCAATTAATCTCACTCGCTACGAGCATAATTGCCGACGGCGGTGGTGGCCTCCAAAGCGCCAATCCAGCTCCAAGAATCTCTCCTCTCAACCTCAACGAGCAGATCGTGGAGGCCCTTGACGTCTGCTCGAGCTGTACCACCAGCTCGTGTCCCGTGCAGTCGCTCATTCTGTGCAACGCGCCCCTGCGTCCTTCATCCGCGTCCGTCCTCGCCGCGATCCTGCAGCGCAGTCGCCGCAGCTCGAGCCTCGCGCTCGTGTCCGTGGTGCTGGCCAACGTGCCGCTGGCGTCTGCGTCCGTCGTGTCAGTGGCCTGCGCCTTGGCTCAGAGCCCGAGCTGTCTGCAGCAGCTGGTGCTGGAGCGCTGCGCAGTGGGCAGCGCCGGCGCGGCCGCCATCTTCGAGGCACTGGCGCACAACCGCGCGCTCTGGAAGCTGGACCTCAGCGGCAACCACATCGCGGACGCCGCCTGCCCGGCTCTGGCGCACGCACTGCTTGGCTGGCGGCGCCTTGCGCGTGTTGGCGCTGAGCCGCGCTGTCGGACCGCGGCGTGCTGGGCTACGTCGCTCCGGCGCTGGCCTCGTCGCAGCTGGAGACGCTCGCGCTGCTGCAGAACCCGCGCGTGTCGTCCATGGGCGTCGCGGCGCTGCGCCAAGCGGCGGAGGCGGCGAGCGCAAGTGTGTCGTCCTCTGGGCCCCAGGATCAATTAGGGCTGCGAGTCCTTTCGGATTGAGCGCCCGCGATTGGCCGACCAGATGGCTACATGTAGCCATGTGAGGCCTGCGCGCGCTGATTGGCCAGATTGGCTGGCTGGTGGAGCACCCTCGGTACGTCAGTGTGTCCGCTTGACCTGCTGCTTGGCTGGCTCAGAATTGAACACGCCGACTTCCGCATCACCATGGCCGACGCTTCCCCGTGACCAACCGCAAGCAGGTGGCCATCCTGGACTTCGGCTCGCAGTACAGCCACCTGATTGCGCGCCGTGTGCGCGAGCTGCACGTGTTCTGCGAGCTCTACTCGTGCCTGGTGAGCGCCGAGGAGCTGCGCCAGCACCAGCTCACGGGCATCATCCTGTCGGGCGGCCCGCAGTCCGTGTTCGATGAGGGTGCTCCCCACGTGGCGCCCGAGGTGTGGCAGCTTATCGAGGAACAGAAGCTGCCCGTGCTCGGCATCTGCTACGGCCTGCAGGAGCTGGCCTTCACCAACAATGGCAAGGTGGCGCCCTCGCAGCACCGCGAGTACGGCAAGGCCATCGTCACGCGCAAGAGCGGCGTCGACTGCGGCGGCCTGTTCGAGGGCCTGCCCGACGAGTTCCAGATGTGGATGAGCCACGGCGACAAGCTGCACGCCCGCCCGGACGGCTTCGTGGACATCGCCACGACCGAAAACTCGGAGCACGCCGCCATTGTCAACGTGGCGCGCAAGTTCTACGGCATCCAGTTCCACCCGAGGTGACCCACAGCCCGCGCGGCAAGGACATCCTGCGCAACTTCGTGGTCAACATCTGTAAGTCTCCACCGACTGGGACATGCGCAGCATCGCCGACGCCTTCATCGAGGAGGTGCGCGGAGACCGTCGGCCCCGAGGGCCACGTCATCGGCGCTGTGAGCGGCGGTGTCGACTCGTCCGTGGCCGCTGTGCTGCTGCAGCGCGCTCTGGGCGACCGCACGCCGTGCTCATCGACAATGGCCTGCTGCGCAAGGACGAGGCCACGGAGGTCGTCGACCGCCTGCAGACGAAGCTGGGCATTAACCTCAAGTGCATTAACGCTTCGGACCGCTTCCTGGCTGCGCTCAAGGGCGTCACCGAGCCGGAGACCAAGCGCAAGACGATCGGCAACCTGTTTATTGAGCTGTTCCAGGAGGAGGCCGAGCGCATTCAGCCGCACCCGTGGACTTCCTGCTCCAGGGCACGCTGTGCGGACGTGAG